>NC_056746.1:1182379903-1182604903 GCF_019279795.1 Protopterus annectens | reverse complement strand
CTACCATGTCAGATCCTTCTTGCAGGTGTTTGTTATAAAAATCTGGTGAGACAATGGTAGGTGTCTTGCATTGACCAATGGGCAAATAACAGCCACTGAAGTATCCTCATGTGTAGACAAGCAAGAGGAACTAATAGGATGGGAGGAAGCCATAGTCCCTAGGACTTGAAGGACTACTCTGGCCTGAACTTCTTGTTTGTTTAGCAAGGATCTGACTTGACTGCGTAGAGACTCTACTCTTTCTGATGTTACTCTTGTCGACATGGTAGTTGTGTCCATTTCTGAGCCCAAGTATACAATGTGCTGCAAAGGAGATAAGGCTGACATTTTTAGGTTGACAGGGATGCCTAGACTGGCACACAAGGATAGAGTCTCGTCCCTGGTTCTGAGGATTTGATGCTTGGTGGTAGCAGTGAGGTGCCAGTCGTCTAGGTATGGAAACACCTGGAATCCTGGACGTCTCAGGTGAGCCGTAACCACTGCCATGCATTTTGTGAACACTCTGGGGGCCTGTAGTAAGACCAAAGGGCAGTGTTCTGAACTGAAAATGACCGTCTCCCAGCCGGAAGCATAAGTGTCTCCTGGAGCGCCTGTCCATTTTGATGTGGTAATACGCATCCTGGAGATAGACTGAGTAATTGTCTTTCCCGATAAAGGGAAATATCGACTGAAGAGTGACTATTCGGAACTTCGATTTCTTTACATACTTGCTGAGCCTGCTGAGATCTAGGATTGATCTCCAGTCCCCTGTGTTTTTCAGAACTAAAAAGAATCAAGAGTAAGTTCTGGTTTCTACTTGCTCTGCAGGGACCTCCTGGATGGCTTTTTGCAGCAATGAGATGACCTCTGATGTTGCACGATCAAGCTGGATGGGTGGTACGTCTGGTAGAGACCAGTTTGATGGGGGTTCGGAAACAAAGGGGATCAGGTAACCTCTGGATATTATGGAGTGTACCCAACGATCTTGTGAGATGGTTAACCAGGTGCTTGGGTACAGCGATAGACTACCCCGGACTGCCTCCAGAGATGGACAGTCGGGCAACCCCTCATGGCCAAGGGAAGGGACAGAGAAAGTTTCTCTGTCTCCCTGATGTTACAGACCTCCTCTGCCGCAAGGGCGGCGTCTTCCATTATATCCTCCCCTCTGCCTCTAGGGGAGGGTTGACCTTGTGCCTGAGGGAAATATTTTTGGGATTTATGGAGCCACATTTTCCCTCCTGTATTACCCTTGGGATAGGGTCTAAACAGGAGGGAGAAACTGACTCCGACAACAGATAAGGTTTTCCCTTCCTGCTCACACCTAGTCAAGGTCTCTTTCACTTGGGGTCCAAAAAGAGATGAACCATCAAAGAAGACTTTAGTGAATGAAGACTTGAAGGACTCCGTGAAATTACAAAGATGCATCCAAGAATGTCTCCTGAGGGATATTCCTGCTGCGGCTGCACTACTCGCTCCATCTGCCGCGTATGATATCAGCCTCATGGAGGAGGTGTTAGCTATAGATGTAAGGGTGGAGAGCTGCGCAGAAACCTTATCCATGGAACCCGGAGCTACTAAACCTTGGTGGGTCCCAACTCTTTCAGATCATCCCTCTGAAGACGAGTAAAATGGATAAGGTACTTACACGATCTTAGTGTAAATGCTGCTGAAGAAAGGGTATGTTTCCCATACCTATCCAATGTCCTGGACTCCTTGTTAGGAGGATGGATATTAGAAAATGTTTCGGATAACTCCTTCTTGGTGGCTGCTGCTACCACCATAGCATCAACGGGAACTCCTTTACTAAGAAAAGTCTTGTCCTCAGGTGCAGTCAAACTTGTTTGGCCTCCTCAGGATGGGCTCCACTGAGTCTTCGGAGGTCAAGGCTTTCCACGACATGACCCCCAAGAGTTGGTCATAAGGCAGTGTCACCCAGGAGGTGGAAGGTCGGGAACCAAAGGCCTCAAGATACATGGATTCATCCTCAGTAGGGATAGAGGTCTTCCAATCACCCCTCCAAGGATTTCTAGGATGTCAGAGAAGGCGACATCTTCAGAGGGGGATCTCGGGGACCCTTCTGATTCCTCTAAATCAGTGGCTGACGTGGCAGACTCGGGTGAGTCAACATGCTTCCTCGTACACAGCCTCTTCCGGGGGAGCTCTCCAGTGGGACAATCTGAGGAGGTCTCAGAAGAGGGGGCACCTCCAATGGGGGTTACTTGGGCCTCTGGATCCCTACGCTGTGGGGATGGCAAGGGGGGGTTGCTGCCTGCTGCTGGTGGGACACGTTCCAAAGGTATGGCTTTAGCAGAGAACAAAACCTTCTCTATAGCTTCGAAAGACTTTCCCCCCATGCTCCGAAGAAGACCTCCGCTCCAAGGGAATGGATGGCCGGCTCCTAGCAAGGGGGAACGGCTCCGAAGCAGAAGTGGGAGCTGAGTCGAGTCGAGCTGAGGCTCAGAGAGGAAGGGTCAGTTCCGACGAGAAGCCAGGGTGACTGTCCCCCTCGGAGTAAACTCTAGAGCGTCTGCTCCCAGATCCCCTGGCTCCAGACTGAGCCATCGAGGATAGAGTAATTGGCTGCGAGGAAGCAGGTTGAATC
Organism: Protopterus annectens; assembly: GCF_019279795.1. Classification (NCBI taxonomy): domain Eukaryota; kingdom Metazoa; phylum Chordata; order Ceratodontiformes; family Protopteridae; genus Protopterus; species Protopterus annectens. Next base: position 1,182,602,322 of record NC_056746.1, on the reverse strand, counting down.
CCTGGAGCCGACAGGTCCAACACAAAAGAACCTGAAGTAATAAGTTCCGAGTGAAGCAGTCGGATGAAGAACAGTGGCAGGTAAGGGGGTCCGGTCCATAGGGGCCAATTTTCTTGCCAGAGCTGGATCTGAAAGCAAACTCTTCACCACCCACTTGATGTCCACCAGATCCTCCAGGACTCTATCAGATGAGGAGACAGAAGGAGATCTCCTCCTCTCCAAAATAGGAAATATCAAGGTGGGTGACATCAATGTCCGGTAAAATTTTCGGTACCAAAATTTGCCTCGGCACCGAGGAGGCTGGCGGCACAGATATGGATGAAGCTGTATCAGAGCCAAAACTTCTTGGCTCCGACGCTTTGTTCTTTTTCGTCAGCTCCGAAGCTGGGGCCAAAAAGTTTATCTTAGAAGATTTAGGAGCTGCCTGACCGAGTTCCAGCTATTCCTGGAAGGAACTGGTCATAAGACCCCTATCAATAAGTTCTCTTCCTCTCATTTAAGATCCTGGTGATAAACGTATGGCAAAAAAGTGCAGGGCCCCTGCAAATGGGCTTCACCTAGACAGTACACGCAAATGGTGTGACTGTAAGAGACATTTTCTGTGAACATCTATCAAACTTCTTAAACCCCGAAGGACGATGATCCTTATTGCTCTCTATCCTTTTCTTCAGACATTCCGACTACAAGGTATAGACTAGCTAGATAAACGAGAACAGCAATACTAAGTACTAACTACAGACAAAAAAGTGGTACAGAGGAAAGAAGTATATATTTTTTTTAACACACATAGGGAGGAAAGGCCTAACGGGCACTACGCCCTCTAACTTAAATGGGCCATATAGTCCTTGTGGAAGAATAGGGGTCAGAAACTCTCAAAAAACAAACGGTCACGCAAGAGACAAATATTAAAGTATGCAAAGGGTAGAAAAAGTCAGGAAAAAAAAGACTAAACATTTAGTACATAAAGTTTTACTTGGCCAACGAGCCAGTAAGACATTACCTTGAAGCTTTTGCGGCAAACGAGATCTGGGGAATTGCCTGCACCACGGGACAAGGGCTATCCTCGAGCCAGTAAAAGGTCTTGAGCTTCATTAAAAATCGGCCAAGTCAGAGCCAAATATCAGCTCCGAACCCATCCAACAAGAATTACGGCGAGATAGGACTACATAACATCATATGTTACAAGTTACCTCTTTCCTCCCCATCACACCTCCAACATTTGCCATCTACCTGAGGAAATGCTATTTAGATTCTGCAGTATAAAAATGCATATGCAAACACTTCCAAATATGCAAAGTCTAAAAGATTTAGGATTTTTGCTTGGAAGCCATACATATGCCCCCCTCCCCCCCCCCCCATTGTTTCCTTGTGAATTGCTTATCAAATCTCTTTCTTCAATCCTTTCTAGCCTACTCAGATTCCTATAGTTATCACAACTGAAGATGGGGAAGGCAGCAGTCCAAAACCTCCTGTGGGTCAGTTTGGCCAGTTTTCCAGTAACCATCATCTCCTATTGCCTATTATGCATAACTCCAATTGGTCAGGTTCATATCCAAAAAAATCTCCTTTCGCCATTGTTAAGTTAGTTCCTAAAACTTACTTACTTTTATGAATGTACTTCTTGTTATGTCGCTACTCTCCTTAAGGATCTGCAAAATCAATCTTTTTTTTTTTTTTTTTTTGAGCCGCCTCATCATCATTCATCATTTTTACAATTCACTCTTTATGCCCCCCCTTTGAGCTTCTGAACAATTAACTTTAATACCTTGTGCCAAACATGGAAGCCCGCAATGCCTTTGTTGAAATGGGAATCACTTGTTCCACAGGGTAACCATACATTTATATCTTGTACTCAAACCAAATGTTATTGCCCTCACCACCGACAATTTAAAAAATGTACTCCATCCTCAAAATGCTGCCCCAGTCAAACAGTAAGGGGCAAGTTATTTTCAACCATTACCACTTACACCTATAAAAAAAGAAAATCAACCCATTTATTTTTCCTAATTTAAGCTACTTCAGGATGCTTGTAGCTGCAGCAGAAGCAGGAAAGTCCAACAAATGTATACTGTATGGTGTTCTACAACTCTTGAGAAAGGAAAATGCAAACTTGTTGAAAGTTTTTTTTATTTACTGGGGAGGGTTGTAAAAACATCCTCGCAAGCAAAAACAGCAGCCCATTTACAAAGATCAGGCATAAGAAAATTCCACTATTGCATAAAAGCAAATTTTACTTTCTGATAAATGCACAGGAACATATTTCACCCTCAGAAGTTGAGGATAAGTGATCACTGCTCTGCACATAGCTAACTTGCAGGTTCAGCAGTAACACTGCTGCAACCTATGCAAAATACTCCAAAAAAATAACAGGTCTTTAGTAATGAAAGACATTAACTGGATAACACATTTTCAGCATGACATCAATTTTCAAAGAAACCCATTTACGATGGCTTCCAAGTTAAAAGAAGCTTTTAATAGATTTAAGGCATGTTTACAACTGCTGTTTTTATGTTTGTCTAAGTCGAAGTTAGAGAATACTTTTTATCAGCATACAACAGTAAACATACTACTCTTAAAAAGGACAAAACACATACAGATACTGCTGGACACAGATTACTGTCGGAAGGGCAGAACATAATGAAACAGGCTGGGCATCAAAAGAGGTGCAGTGGACACTTAACATATGAAGTGGGGGGAAGACACAGTTTGTGAAATGAATGTAAAGTATGAACTGTTTTAACCGGGGGAAGAGCTCTCCTTCGAAAGAAAAAGGTAAAGATGAAAAGTTGCTGCAGTTCAAAGAAAGTGGTGCAAAATAAAAACAGCACCCCTTTTCCAAAAAGATGAACTAGATTTAGACAAAGAGAATGCAAGCACGAGTGAGGTCAAGGTCAGAAGGCAAATGCAAAGGACTGTGCTGTAAATTTACAGACCCAATAGAGAGTATTCTACTAGCTTGTATATTAATGTGTTTTAGCAGCAGGATCTCTCACACACACACACACACACACACACACACACACACACACACACACACACACACATCTCCTTACTACAGGGCACTCTCAAGTCCAAAAAAAATCAAACCATTGTCACAATATACTTTTGCATGCAAGACAGTCATGGTGACAGTATCTTTGTAAATAACAAACGTAAAAAAATCACTTTACAAATGCCACATGCTGCAGTATTCACCCTCTAATCATGTACAAGGAGAAAAAAAAAACGTGTCATTTGTCCACTAATCTCACAAGCCAGGTCTGTAAACATGCTGAAAACAGCAAAATTTATAGCAAGCAATCAAAGAGAAAGAATGTAACAGCAGTCTAAACTGTGAACAGATTATTACTTTGACTGCCCAGCCGGAAACAAAGCAGGAACTTTAAGTTTGCTTAGTCCAAGAAAGAATACACAAAGTAATTTGACTTGCTTTTGAATATGAAATAGCAATCTTTTCTTTGATCTAAAGTTATGAACTGAAGTCAAGTCTATCAAGTACAAAGGCTTGCTATTCAACTATGCCCTTATTGGATTAAAATCATTGAATTTCTCAAGCAGGGAACTATTGCAGGCAACCCGAAAAAAAAAAAAAAAAAAAAATTACAGAACTTTTCCATTCCTTCTCCTGCACGTATGTGTGTGTGTGCGTGCGTGTGTGTACCGATACAGACACAAGGTTAAAACAGACACTCAATCTGACTTAACTGTGGCACTGAAAAGTCTCTCAGTGAAGTGTGTGTGTAGGGGGGGGGGGGTGTTAAAAAAAATGATGGGCTTCATACCTTACCAACAGCTACTACTTTATAAGAACCACATTATCTATCCTAAACACACACTAGATAAAAATCTCCACCGTCCAGCAACAATGTACTACTCCACTCACTAATCTGATGAGTAAAAAAAAAAATACTACTTCGACAGCAAATGCCTCACTGGGCATGTCTCACTGAGCCAAAGGCCATTTATAGGAAGAGACTGTATAAATTCATGCAAGCAATCAAGAACTCTGTCCCACTAGGCCCAAGGTCTTTTTACAGTAAAGCCTACATACATGCACACAGACCCTCAACAACCCAGAAAAAAGCAAGTGCAAAATACACATATACAAAAACAGTCAAATTGTAAATTGCAGAAATTATAAATGGTTACTTCCTCAATAGATACATTTCAGCCATGGCTTAACAGAGAAATTCTTATGTAAACCTTCAGTAACTGCAAGCAACCAGTGCATACATTTGTACACAGTTCTGCTTCCGCTGCTACCTCTCAATTACCAAAAACACTAGACTGCAAAGCACTGCTGCAGACGTGATATGGCAAGTTACATGCAGCATTTTTAAACACACTACTACATTTTTAGTACTGTACAAAATGTTCACTGATCATCTTTTTAGCTTCGTTTTTACGTACAGCCTCACTACACCAAATAATGTGTTGCAAAATGACATGGTTTAAGTACCAATTGAAATTAGGTCTATCAGCGAACGCGGATTTATCAACCCCATGTAAGCTACATCTTACAAGCACTTGGAACAGCGATATTTTTTTTCCTAGGAGAAAAAAAAAAATCTGTTAAAAAAATAAAAAACTTCAAAACATTACATAAACCGGGTGGCTTTGCCACCCACCCCCCCTAAATATACCAACTCTAAGATGGCACCACAGTGAGGAAAACGGCAAAGTAACGGAGGTGGCCAAGCGATTTCTTTCCCAGGTAAAGAAATCTCTTGTATGGCGTTTCGCTATTTTGCTGTTTCGTACTTTCAAGTTCGATCAAGACATATTCGAAGGATTGCATCTTCGATTATACAATAGGAACCCCTGAAACAGCATTCCTGAACACCTAGTGAAACAGCTCTTACATATGCTAATCACAAAACTGAAACATGTCCTCACTTAGTTCTCATCTCTGGGTTAAATTACCAGATCTACTTATGAAAATGGACAGGTCCCTATTACATCGAAAGATGACACCATTGAACAGCAATTCGAACGGCATTTTATTGAACATGGTAAAGACACTAGCCAAGCCAAAAACTCCTTACTGCAGTATAAAAGGAAGGTTCCAGCAGCCAAGCACACAAAAAACTGAGGCGTAGTTGATACCTTAATCCACGATACAAACACTTCTTTGACAGCGCAAACTTAACATAAAGCACTTTGTCTCACTAATAGTGAGACTTCCAGAGACAAAGTTTCAAGTGTAAAACATTTCAATATAAACCCTACCCAATATCCAATTAACACTCCTTAAATTAGTTCATTAAATTAATAAAAACAATTTCAATATACTGGCTTTGCACCTAAATGTCAAACAGTACTGCAATCATGTTTACATTCACATATCCAGACAGAACACTTCAGTTGCCTCAACATTCCGGACATTACTACAACCACTTTAAACCTGATGTTATTAAAGACCTTCACTGAAACTTTTAATCCCTATTCAATTTGATATAATTTCAGACTTTTACGGCTAAGTAAATACAGTCCGTTGCATCAAAAACACCTGCAAAATGAGGTACAAATATTTGTACTACCCCGTCTATCCATACTCTGATTGTTGCCACCACACTTTCGGTAAATGCATTATCCAAGTTGAAAAATGTTTTTATCATTAAACGGAGATTTTACTGAACAGTTGAGCTGCTTTCGAGGTTAGTTAGTTATTCCACTCCACCTTTTCAGTTACAGGTATACGCAACAGAACTACGTAGTACAGCCTGCATTTAAAGCAACCTTTCACTAGAATTAATAAACTCTAATGTGTCCTGTTCTTTAAGAACACCCTAAAATTGGGTAGTGATGTGGACATTTCAAACCCATTGCAGTCAAATATTTTGGAAAATAAGAATGTAATCCAATGTTTAAAAATCTTAAACTTCTAAATGTGTTAATATATACATAAAACACCCCTTCAACTACACGTAGACATGTAACTACACATGTAGGGTTTATAATGAAATGTTTTACACTTGAAACTTTGTCTGAGGAAGTCTCACTATTAGTGAGACGAAAAGCGCTTTATGTTTCGTTTGCTGTCTCAAATAAAGAAGGGTTTGTATCGTGGGTTAAGGTATCAACCATGCCTCAAGTTTGTGAGTGTTTGTGCTTGGCTGCTGGAACCTTCCTTTTGCTACAGTAAGGATTTTATTGAACATGCCGTTCATCAATCTATTCTGACAGAGACTGCATTACAGTAGGGATCAGAAAGTTTACCCTTTCCTCACTGTAGTGCTATCTCTGAGCTGGTATATATAATTAGAGGGGGTGCAGCCCCCCACAAATGAGGAGAGTTTAATGAATGACATTTCCAATGAAATGCCATTTGATAATTTGATCCTTCGATTTAATATAAAATCCGAAACTGAATGTAAATCTGTGCTACAGCCAAGCAACTTCCTTGAACTTCAAACAATATGCTAGTTTTGTTCAATGAAAAGGCCTCAACAGCACTTTACTTGACACCACAGACTAAGTTAAAACTCTACCCTCCCAGGAATTATCTGAGATCAGAGTTTTAACAGCCACCTTGTATTTGCATTTCAGGGTCAAAATCATTTATGAACTTGAGATAAAATACAAAATCTTATAAAGGGAGAGCAGAATATAAATATGCCACATACCTTCCCAGCAACATCATCATTACAAGTTAACAAATATCAACATTGCTCGGTCTTGCCCCCCCCCCCCCCCGGCAGTAAGGCAACAGTGATTTAACAATCAATTTAAAAGGGTATGAGGGAATGACCCCCTCTCAAAAATGCATCAGGATGTTACATGGATTTTCCAGACTTAATGGCTGGATGGTGCACAGCAGGCTAGGAGATGACTGTATCTGTTGGTTATGTCAGTCTCTCTGCATGCACTTCTGTCTGTTGCTTCTACCAAAGGCAAACATGCATTAGTAGTAGATGAAACGCATACAAATCACATACAAAAAAGGCATTTCATATCACTGTGTAAAGAGGAGCGAAGCCCAGACTGTAGTAGTAGTAGTACTAGTAGTAGTAATAGTACTAGTAGTTTTCCCAGTTAGGGGTCGCCACAGCAGAACTCCAGTCTGCTAATGACTGGCAGTTGGTTTTTATGGCGTTGAGTTGCCAGCCCAACGCCCAACCTTCAACGAAGCCCATTCAACACATCTTTCGAACGCGCACTCTACCGCGGGGAGGAAAATGCAGACTCCACACAGAAGGCACTCCCAACCCAAGCAGAGAATCGAATGGGAGAACCTCTTACTGTAAGGCAACTACGCTACTGCTGCACCACCGCAGCAGTCAAATAACTGCACACCAGTGCTGCTCCCAAAATGCCAGAATGCATTAAACACACAAGCCTGTTTCATCTGGCAGTGCAGATTCCAAATTTAATAATTCTGCGCACCCTTGTCACTACACCTGGCAGTACTGAATTGCACCTTATTCTTTCATTACAATAACAGATTTCAATCAACCGATTAAAAGTATCAACTGAAAGATAAGCAGATCTGTGGCATGTGGCATGTTTAAGAAGACCAGACTCTTTAAAAAGTTGAGAGGGTATGACCTGATTACCCCTTGTTTGTTGATGTACCACAGGATTGTTTTATTGACTAACAGCCTGAAGAGGTCCAGGAGATTAAAAATAAATTAAGAGAACGAAGTGCCTCAATTAGAGTCAGCATCTCTTTTAGAATTATGTGCCTACATTCATCCATGGTGTCCCAAACACCTTGCACTTTTATCCCTCCTGAAATTGTTTCCCAAGCAAAGTCTGACTCATCTCTAGCAATTGACTGTTTTGGACTGGGGGTGAAGGGGATTTAGGGAAATTTTATGCTGTTAGCTAGGGCAATCTACCCATGTAGCAAGGGCAACTGCAGCTGTGATCAATATGACGAACATTGTACAGTTGTGTAAGTACACAACCAAAACAGTACATGTTTGAATGATCACTGCTGCAGTAGCCACTTACTCCTTCCACCCTCCTTTGTTTTTTTTTTTTTAATTTATGCAAGCATGTGTATTTATATACAAACTTGTACTCCTAGCTACGTTCTCTCAAGGCTATGCCTTCCTTCCACAGTTGACATGAAATCTCCGAAGGGTCTAGCACTCAAACCTGCATTTTTAGACAACTCAGCTTGAGTGACTCGAGTGTGTGGAAGATGCCCTGAAGCTTTGAAGCTGGTTGGCTATAATATCCTTGGCAGGATATAACCCATACAGCCACTACTACTACAGTCTACTGCAGCAGTGATCATTTGAACATCCAATGTTGTAGGTTTATTTACTCAACTGTAATTTTTTCTTTTGCACTGCCCGAATTTGAGTCTTGCAACATCTACATTACATGCTTGGTTTGTGGTTTCTTTTTGACAGGAAAAATGAGGTCAACCATGTTACTAATGGCAGACACTCCTTTCCCAGGGATGGGCACAGCATTCTGATACAGCACGGAAAACCTTCCATGTTCTCCTTCCCAGGACTTGGCTCTCCCTTGTCCACTGAGGGGACTGCAACAGCCAAAGGGCATGGCTAACCCTCAGTCCATAGTGGCTATGGCTGCTACACCAAAGTGATCCGGGATAAAAGTGTGTTCCGAGGTACAACAAATGGCCACAGCACTGTCACTCATGTTTGACTGAAGCAAACTGCTAGCCTGCTGTGGTGGCAAAGGTTATTTGCTTAACTTTTTTGTGAATGGAAAAAAGGACTGACCATGGACTGAATCTGTTCCAGGGTCAAGCAGAAAAATGGTCCCTTTATCCTGGGAAAAACAAGCAACAAATGTGAGTAAAACTACCAGTCCACAAAAATTACCTTTTTTCTCTAACAAAAGTTAAAAGCACTTTCAAAAGCTACGGCAGTCCCACAACAAAATAAACATTTTATCAGTTAATTAAAAAACTGTCCGAGACAATGAATGCTCCTTTTAAGAGTACATTACAGGCTCGAGGAGAAAAAAAAAAAAAAAAGTATTTCTCCTTAAAGGGGAACTTATTTGCCCAGCTAAGGAAAGCACAAGCAGACAGTCAATCCTCACAACCCTCAGAGGAGTGTACTCTTTGGCAGAAGGAAATCACTGAAGGGTTTCACGCCCAAACTTGTCTTTTAGTCAGCTCAGATCTAACGGATTGACAGTTCGGCCATGTGGAAGGTGTCCTAAAGCTTTGGAAGCTGGACAGCTGCTATATCCTTTTGCAGGATATAACCCCATACAGCTAAGGCTACTGCAGCAGTGATAGACATAAAGAGCATCCATAGGTCTTTCTTCAGTCATGTTAGAAACCTCAAGGGAAGCACATAGTAATGTGCTGAACTGGTGGTTAATGGTGCCACTTTCACACAGCCTGGTGATATAGTGAACCTGTTAGACAAATTTAGCTCCAACTTACCTCACCCTTCAGCCCCAACAACCTCGCAAGAAATATCCTCAAACATAACCCTTCCAACTATAACTGGTAAATGTAGTTGCGGTGCTCGTTAAAGCCAAGAATGCAGCCTCAGTGGGCCCCAACATCATCTCAGGGTGCCTTCAGAGATGTCGAAAATACTACTTATCAGGGGGTCCTGGAGTCACTACTTAAACTGTAGTGTTAAGTCTTTGTCCCGCAAGCATGGAGGACTGTCACTGTAATCCCCTTCATAAGGGAGGCCCTTCAACATAGCCTGGAAACTACAGACTCATTAGTCTGACTAGTCTTCTTTGCAAAGTCATACAAAAATTACCATGAAAATTATCAGCAAGGACACAGGAGACCTCCAAACACTGGATCCTTCCCAGTTTGGCTAAGTCAAAGGAATGTCATGCTTACTGAATCTGATGGATTTTTTTGAAAATGTCATGGACGACAGGAAAATGGTGCACACTGCCTATCTAGATCTGGCTAAAGCATTTGATACAATACTCCACTCTGGCATTATCAACAAAGTTGCAGAACTAGGTATAAACCCTTAACACTATGGATAGCTAGCTGGCTCACTGACAGGACCCAGGAGGTTAGAAAATCGAAGCCACCACTAGAGAGAGGCCAGTCATCAATGTTGGCCCCCAGGTCTCTGGGCTGGGCTCACTCTTCTTTGGCATCTACTTCTCAGATGTCAAAGTCAATGTCAAGGCCTCTGGCTAACCAATTTTGCAGATGACTGCAAACTGGAAGCAGTCACGGAATTCCCCCAAGATGAAAGCAATCTTCAAGAAGGTCCAACAGACAAATGCTTGGTGGCAAAGCCAAATGCATTATAGAACCTCTTGGGAAGTCAGCCACCCCAGTTAACTACATAATCAATAAAACACCCGTAAAAGTTGATTCACTAATCAGGGAACTTGTGTAAATGGTAACCTAGCCTTCGATCAACATGTACCCAAGTTATTAAGAAAATCCAGTACTTGCGTATTATCGCAACCACGTGTTCAAGTAGGACAAATGGCTGTTTTCCAAGCCATACAACGGTTTCTCCCGTTTGAAATCAGATTGCAATAATATGTACTATTCTACAATCATACGTTTTGCAAGAAAGCCAAAAATGTCATTATGAGAACAGACCAAAAAAGGTACGAGGCATAAATCTGGACATTCGGTGAAAAGCTGGAGATTTGAGAGGTACTTTGCCCACGTGTCAGTTATAATGCAGTAGTACTTCATGTTCTATAAACTGTGTACCGACAATGACTTTGAAACAGTTTTTAGGCTTTGAATAACTCCAGACATGTCGATACACATGTGATCACTTGTCTACACTAAAAGCAATGTTTGTAGGTTTCTGCTAAGCAGAGGTTCAAAGAAAGACTTCTCTAATGTAAAGGTACAAGATTATGAAAGCTTACACCACCCACAAATACAAAATATAACCGTTACTCCTTTTCCTGCCTTATACACGACAGACTAATATTTAGTAGTTCAGGCACTCCTTTTAAAATTAACAGAAATATTTTTGGCAAAACATAAGGAATTATCGCAGGTTGGAAATGTGGTTGCGATAATGTGAAAGTACAGAAAATCATTCTATATTGCTTAACGTATAAGCAAGGGAATGGCATCTGGGCCAAGAGAGGTCATTGTACCATTGTCCTTGGCTCTCATCAGATCCATCATGAAGTATAATGCCCCCTTCAGCATGTATCTGACCAGACATATGCAGCAACTGGAACATCCACAAAGGCTCCTCACAAAAAGGATACACAGAGTAAACAATGTCCTAGGATTATTGTATGATACAAAGTAAACATAAAAAGCTTTGAGGCAAACTTCTGAGAGTTGATCTTTGCCTAGCAAACAAGGCACCCCAGACCCTATTTTGGATGAGTGTTCTGCACATAAACAAAACCAGAACTATTAGATCAAAATATCTAAATTTTGCTTGCAACATAAAAAGGACAGACACGCTAGAGAGACAGATATGTTTCTCAGAGAATTCCCATTCTCTGGGAACAGGCACCCCCCATCCATTTGAAGCAGAGTTCCTTGCGAACCCTAGTTAAGTGCCACTTGGACCAATGGATGGGTAATCAGAAATTCATCCCTGGTCTGGCTTTTATGTCTCTGATGGATAAAGGCAGTCAATAAATCATGCCCCTAGTGTGTGCCACGTGTGCCTGTGTGTAACTGTTGGTTAATCATGGTTACCTTGATTATCATATGCAGCTAGTTCTCTCTCCGTTTTGGAATAGCAATGTTTATTACATTGCAAAACATTTTTTGCCTTACATACTGAGCAACAGCCTTCATGTGCAGTGCACTTTTAAATTTACAATAAGCTACTCCATTCAGTAGTTTGCTACTCATACACTATAACAATACCTGCAAGAGTTGAAAGGGCTGTAGAATACTGGAAAACTAGAATGAAGGTCTATCTTAATTACCCAGAACTGTGCTCAAGTGTTCAAAAATTACCACTCTCTCCTTTATGTGCCAGTTTTTGGTTTATTATGTAATAGCAGCATACAGTGGTGGTAGATGTCAATATCCAAATCAAATCTTATGGTCTCAAACAGTACTGAAACAGACAATGTCCATAGCTTCTACACTCATTATACAGTCTGTAAATTCTGTATTCAGAATTACTTCTTCTGCACCCAGTCTCGAGTGTCTGTACCGAACTTCTGTGGACTGCAATGCTATGAACTTCTGAGTATTACTCTGAACTAACTTACTGATTTCTGCATCTGAAGTTTCTCTCCTAGTAAACAAAACCCAGTAAATTTCCTAGAAGTTCTACACTCTTCTTTACCGTCTGTTCCCAAGCCTTGTACCATCCAAACAAGATTTGTTTGTACTCATTCTGTTCGCCCATTTTATTTTTTTATCAGTTTTCTTGACTGAAGATTATTAATTTTTTACTGAAACATTATTTTCTACTGAAACTGCATGTAAAATATAAAATGAAGATACAGATATGCTTTAACATTGCTGCATTTTTAGTCTCAGTCCAGAATAACTAGGTTATGTATAGCAGGTGTGAAACCACAGGCCCAAAGATTATCTGAATCCTCTGATCCGGGTCTAAATCCAACACCTTCCGGCTGTATCTTTTATTTATCCCATCTTGTTCTTTCAGCCGAATTCCCAGCTGTTCTGATTTATTCCTATTTATACCTTATACCCAGAAAGTTTCCCATACTCATGCAAGCCTTGAATCAGTTCCTTCAGGTCTTCCTCATAATTACCCATTGTTATAATCACATTATCTACATACATCTCTATTTTTAAATTCTATGCTGCCTCAGATATATCCTCTTATCCTTGACTGCCTAAGTTTCAGCTGGCTACCACAGTAGATATAATACTACTTACTGAAATATTTATTTTCTTTTTTTTTTCAGGGAAGGGCTTTCATCTCTAAAGTTGTTTCATACATTTATCTGCCACTCACTGCAAATTAGCAAGATGGGCAGTAAAGCTGCAGTACCTGGTATGACTTCTGATCCATACAACTCAATGAACCCTACAATGCATTACTAGTATTTTTAACAGAATACCTTCCCTACTATAAGCTATTACAACTTTCTCAGTCTGTCCATCTCTCTATTTCCCCCTTTAAGCTGGCGCAACCTATTATCACTGCAAGTCCACATTTTATCTGCATAGTAGTTCTCACTTCTCTTTCCCCTACCATAAGTATTAGCTACACAAAGCTGAGTTTACTAAAGCACTAGAAATAAAATAAAACTAATGCTTTGTATCATCATCCAAAAAAGCTCCTCCATTTCAAAAATACCATCTCTCACAAAACAATTTCATATCAAGTGATATGTTTTGACAAAAGGCCCAAACTGTGGCCAAGTAAACTTGTTTTGGAGGACTCCATAGGGAGGAAGATTGCAGTTGAGGGTCACTGGGGAGATGAATGCATAGAAACTAAATAAAATAATCAAACATTCTTAGTAGTTAGATGACACGTGCAAAACTGTGCTAGTATTTATGCCTCAACCCAGTGACTGAGTTAGCCACCCCTGACTAAAAATAACAGCTCAAATACAGACTAAAGTAATAACTTCCCCACTACAGGGAGAAAATATTTGCCAAATCATCAGTTACATGACCAATACACACAGTGCCCAAAGCTTTATGTCTTGTGGTCAGCAACATCTAAAACACAGAACACAAAAAAAAAAAAAGACCAGAAGCATCTTGCAGCAGTCGTAGTAGGTGACATTTCACACCCTGGAGTTCCTGAAACAAAAAGGTGGTTGGTCCTCAGACACCTCCTCCCAGAAGAAATCGGTTGTCCTGCAGGCTTCTGGGTTTGGCCCGTCTACTTTTTGGGTGAACCCCCCCCCCCCAACCGGCCGATGAACTCATCGACCTGATTTCTCAACAGGCATGGAAGGAGATGGAGACTGTCGAGTCTATACAGAAAAGACTAGACAAGATTTTAGCCCCCCTCCCAAAGACCATGCACACTGGAACAAGGAGGTCCCTTGCAGCCACCAAGAAAAAAAAAAACTGGCAGAACCCTAACAGTCCAGGGCTTTGGATGGATTTGGGAAGCACATGTATGCTTCAGTGACCTTTGCCCACAGGTTGCTGAATTATCTGGCACATTTTACGAGGTTACAAATGCATCCATGAGGTTGGTCTCCCATGCAGAAGATACCTCATAAGCAGTGGGTTCAGGCATGTTGAAATTTCTACAGAAAGCATTCCAGGAATGCTGAGCAGTTATCCTCATTGCACCCTTCTGGCCTCACGTTCTACATCCACCCTGGATAGTGGATCCCACTCCTGACCACCCGTCTCACCAGACAGGTACGACTCAACCAGACTTAACAGCCCTCAGGCCAACAGCATGGTTTCTCCAATCCCACTGACTGCCAGACAGTCCAGGCTCTCCTCCCCGGTAAGTCACAGCTTATCTTCTCAAAAAGCTTCTACCAAGAAGGTTTACAAAACTAAATGGTGTTTTCTGGGTCCCTAAAAAGGACCTGGATCCTTTTTTAGTACATTTCCCATCTATCCTTGAGTTTCAAGCTTCAATTTTCAATGAAGGTGCAAGCTTTTCTATTATTAAAAGTGCAATTGGCTGCCATTTTGAATTTCCACCTGGGCAAAAAATAACTTTACCATGGCTTCTTCTAAACTATGTAAAGCTCTCTTAAGGGTCCCTCTGCACCCAAGACCACCTGTTAAAAGGATCCTACTCCTCTTTGTGATGCAACTATCATGCTTCAGGCCTTGACACAAGCTACATTCAAACCTTCAGCCAAAGCAGAACTAAAAGTTTTTGTCTCAGAAAAACATTTTTATTGTTGCTATTACACCAGCCAGATGTGAATCCAAACTCCAAGCACCATCTTTTAAGCCTCCTTACCATTTTTCTTTTTCAAAAAGACATGCCATCATTGCGAACAAATCCATTTTTCTTGTTTAAGGGAGCTTCTGAGTCCAAAATAAACCAGGTCATTAAACTGACTGGTTATGTACGTTCTCCACCTTTTTGGATGTACATTGGCAACTTTGGCTTTTATCTTCACAGAACCACAGACTTCAGGAAAACTGACCAGCTATTTGTTTCATTTTTATCCTAACAGATTTGGCAAACTAGCATCCAAAGTTACACTGGCCAAATGATTAAATGAATGTATTTCTTTTGTTATGGTTAAAAAGGCTTATCCTTGCCCCAACCTCCTAGAGCTCATTCCACGATGTCTACGGCAGTTTCTTCAGCCTTCTGGTCAAGGGTTTCCTTGGATGACACTTGTGCAGCTGCAACTTGGACTAATTTTCACACCTTTATTGTTCATTACAAATTAGATTTCCAGGAACAGAACAGCCTTTAGTTCTACAGTACTCCTGAATATTCTTCCGTGAGGTCCTCCCAAGGTTACAGGTAGTTAGGGACTCTGTCCCATCAGTTCAGGAATGAATAAAAAGGACGTCAGATAAAACAGTTATGTACACACCATAATGTTCCATCTGTATTGTTTATTTTCATTCACCCTCAAATTCCATCCCACCTGCCTCCTTTCTTTGCTTCTGGAAAAAAAAAAACTTGTTCAGGGACCTTTTTTTGAGCTCCAACTTTTTTTTCCTTTCTATCTTTGTCAATTTCTGTAATAGGTCGTCCCTTTGCATCTAGGGGCAGCAAACTCGATTTGAGGTATGTTAGGCTTAAAGGCCATTATGGGTAAAGGGAGGGGCTCGAGAGTTCTTGGGGCCAATGATCTGGTAGAAGTGGCCGAGTCGGCACAGTCTCATTAACTGAAGAAAAATGAAAATGGACAATACAGAAAGAAAATTATGGTGAATACACAACTTATTTTTAAAAGCACCCCTTGCTGAAGTTAAGGTCAGTTCATGGGCTAGGCAGTAAAATTTGCCAGTACAAATGATAGTGGCATAATGAAAGATTTGTTTCAACCTGCTGTCTGCAGTAATATGTCCCTGACCTCCTGTTCTAAACTTAGAAAGTTACTAGAACAACAAGATGTGCATTCCATAGCTCTCGACTTTCTATCTCCAAAATGAGGAATACTAGCCCTCATAATGTGGAGCAAATGGGCAAAATGTGGAACACATACCAATGGCTTACTAACAACCTCAACTAGGAAGGTCATAATAGTTAAAACATGATGTTGTTACTTACACTAAAGGGGAGTGTAAACTTAAAGGGCTGACATGGTTCTGAAAGTGCTTTATGGCTTTGAAAGCAGGGGGAAAAAAAAAAAAAAACACTGCTTTGTTTTTCTTTTCCATTTTTCCGGTAATTAGTACTATATGGAGCAAATAGAGCTCCCATGCACTACAAAGAATTATGAACAGGTTACTGATAATAACCCAATATGTGTTCTCGACATAGATGCAAATATTCACCTTGAGAGCTTCTTGATATCCATGTCTGGAACAATAATCCTCCATACAGTACATTGAGCGCCACAATTACAATCCACAAACAGCAAAAAGACAAGCTTAAGTTCAGCACTCAAACACCGTTAAATTTGGATCATGAACTAGAGAAACTGGACAGTGTCAGATGGCAAATGGCAGCAGAGGACAGACAACTTTTAACAGCTGTTACGGTTTCACTCTGCCACACTTATAAACAAAAAGTGAGGCCGAATCAACCATCCAACACCTTTTAAAGTGATTAGTTATAAAAAGAGGATCTCTTCAGTTTGGCCTGCTGCCAGTAAACACTTTAGAATCCTAGGTTTTTTTCAGTGACTGATAGTACATGATGCAGATAAAGCTCCACGCACTACAAAAAAATATGCATCAAAAAACAGAACCAGATATGTCAAGATTCACCTCACGTTTTGATCCCACACTGAATTTCCTTGGCATCCAGGTTTTGTACATAAGCTTTGGGTCTTGGAATATAATCCTCTATATTGTGTGTTCAAGACATAAATGCCAAGAAATTCACTCTAGGATGCGAATACTAAACCCACATGTCAAAAGTACAAAAAGGTTATACTCTGCAAAACCCAGTCATAATTCTTTACAGTGCATGGAGTTTTTTTTTATCTTCTCCAGGTACTACAAGTTATGAAAAAAAAAAAAAAAAAAACTTGGAGTGCGATTCATTTTTATTGTTTTTTTAAAGCCATTAAAAGCAAGTAAAATACTTCAGCGCTCCCAAAATACACAGAGGCAGAATTAGTGTTTCTGTGAAGAATGAAAAACTTTAACTCTATTATAAATGAAGTGTGTGTCAGAACGAAGTTTCCAAATGTAGCACAGGGAAAAGATATTGACAGGTTTTAAAGCTCTTTATCTTCTGCTGCTGTTCTCCCTAGCACGAGACCCATTCTCAACAACACTTAGCTGCACTCAATTTTTTGTTAAGCACTGTTAAAGCCAGAGGCACTACATAAATATTTAGACTGCTGTCTTGATCAAATCAGCACCACACACACCAACAGTTACACTGCTGTTTGATCCAATGCTACCTGACTTCATGTGTGTATTAAGAGCAAAGAATAATCCCAACTTACTCAATTACTAAAATAAGAAAAAAAAAAATAGGAATGTAGAAACAGTAAGTACTAGGCAAGCAATTACAAGGTCTATAAGAAGTCTAGTCATATACATCTTTAAGTGAACATGAACTGTTGTAAATATACTTGTACAAAACCAAGTAAACAGAGAATACACTTCTATTCCCTTCTAAGAATGGCTTAGCCTCTACTCAACACCCACCTTCGACAAACTAACGTCTACCACTACAGAAGTGGATTAAATCCGAAGTAGCATCAGTGTCAAACTCTCAGGAATGAAAATGTTTCCCAATCATAAACAGAGCAACACTGTAACTTTTTAAACTCCACTAATATAAATTACTACCCACCACCAAGTAACTAGGTCAAGGCTGAAAAAGGTCTTTGGACTAGTCCACCTACCTGGTTACCACACACACACACACACACACACACACACACACACACACACACACACACACACACACACACACACACACACACACACACACACAGAGAGTAAATGCTACTTTCGATTGGCCCATCCCTCAGACCAAAACATAAGGGAGGGTCTTCTTAGGACTTCAGTTCTACCAGAAATTTATTCCACAGTTTGCCATCACTGCATGTCAATTGTCAAACTAACACAGTAAGTCAGGTGGACCCCCAAGGCCGAAGCATAATATCAGAGGCTGTAGCAAAGCTTCTGCTCAGAACCAATCTTGATGCCCTCTGGACTGTTCATGGCCATTTCACTGCATAAAGAATACCTTGGTGGTTGGTCTAGAGCTGTACTAACAGAAAATAGGCAAAAAAGGAGCACCCAATTTGCTACCACAGTACATATACTAAAGAGGTGAGAGAGAGGGGAAATCTACCTTTCAAATGGGCCTCGAGGTCCCAATTCTATTACAGGCTGGCGAGAGAATTCACGTTGGATACAGATCATTAACCTATTGAATGACCTCCAAAGAAAAAGAAGTGAATGTCAGGCTATGCAGGTGCAGGCCATAACACTTCAACCACTCCACTTTTGCACCCAACATAGGCTTAAAGATCTTTCAATAAAGCTGGACATAGCATGACCAGTTGCATAACCAACAGATAAGGCAAACAGCGCTCGGTAAAGACACGATTGTTCAAGTTACTTAACATCTTAAAAAAAATTTTTACTCAAGTAAATAGCAAATGCTGGAGGTGTGAAGGGGGAAAAATTAGGTAACTGGAAACTTGTTTTCTTTTTACGGGAGGGAATGTAATGAACTGGCAGATTTTAAAAACTCCCTACAGAATACTCCATCAGAAATATTGAAAAAAATAAATGGCTGTAAACAAGGAAATAATTATTTTGAGCTAGGACACTGGATCTGAATTACCTAGACATAGTAATTGATCAAGTTTAATTCTACTGGCTGGACAAAAAAGCATTCACTAGAAAATTGAAAAAAATCGAAAAACAGGTAAAAAGAACTGTAAATGGGATCTCTGGAAAAGGGTTGGAGCAAATTACACAAAAATAAACTGAATTTGTGCATGAAATATTCAGGAGGAGTGAGGTTTGTGGGAAGGCAGGAATTGAGCAATTTATGTAATGTTGGACTAAATGGGAGTTATAAAGAAAGAGCACATATGTTACATTAAGTAAATGAAAAATGTTAACATGGGTTATTTAAACACTAACTTATGTGTGTCTATGTTTTCAGCAATAATAAAGGTATTAAAAAAAAAATCTCAAACGTAACAGCTTTAATCCAGAAGTCTCTCTCCAATTACCACGCGATAACAGATGATTCAACAATTAAACACTGTATTCTGCAGGAGTAGAGACTGACAGATGCACACACACTCACTGGTCTTTCTGTTCCCTACTTATTTCTGATCAGCAGCCTCTGCCAATCACTCATGATCTCTTATGTTAAACGGGCAGGGGAAGAGGGTATCCTTGACATGATTTATTTTGTAAGAAGCTTACAAAGCACAGAACTCACGATTGTTATCAAGTAAGCAAGCCTTTAATAAGTAATTTTTTTTGCAAACCCCTAGGAAAGTCACTTTGTAATGTGAACAGTTCAACTTGATTTCTCACAATGCTAACCCCTACCACCTCCTCCTGAACACCTACACTGCAGACAGCACAGAAACCCCAAAACCTCTCCCCGAGGAAAGAGGAACAGAGTCTGCTTAATATACACACTTCAGGACCCTAAATGAGCTCAAGTCACCATAGGTTCATAGGCGTTACAAATGGAAATTCTTTCTCTGTGGCAGTAGGCAGACTTGAAAAGTTTCATACCAGTTGAAACACAGAAGTGCAACAAAGTTTTCAAACATCCCATTTGTTTATGTAATGCATTCTAGCAGTTCAAACTGGTTTATACTGGTGAAAAAGCTACAAGAAACTGGAATTATGTTATGAACTGTGGAGGAATTGTGTATTCCCTATTATGAGATGGAAACAGCTAAACTGTGGAACAAAACATCTCTTTATATTCACTTACACACCCTTACTTCTAGAATATCCTCATTCACTTTTACATAAATACATACTCTGCTTACTACATACTGAATGTCTCAGCAGTACATAAAACCTAGACAGTCAGGCACTACTTCAGGCATGGGCAATACTGCCCTTCTAGTTTGACTATATCAAAGCAGTCACTCTCATAAGTGTCTTGTTCTTAAACATACCTAAATCAGCAGTTACTTTAATAGAATTTGATAATCTATTCTATCAGCTACTTTCTCAGATACGCAAATAGTACATCTCTCGTTCTTATAAAATGTCCTAACCATGCTGTCCAATGATTCTCTACTACTCTTTTGATAAACCCAAACATTCCCAAAAGTAGCCATTGCTAAATACGTATAGACACTTGAATAAAGTGTCTTCTTAAAATATCTATAAGACACGCTGTACAAGTTCAGATATATTTATCTTTCATAATAACAAACTTTCGCATCCATGGATGCCTTTGGTATACTTTTGCTGTACTCTTTCCAGTTTACTTATGCTAGTTTTCTTGTAAGGGTTCCATATTATTCCATACTCTAGTTTGGGTCTAATGCAATGCACAAAACAATTACTTCACCACTTCTAATGTATAACAATCATTAACCAACTGATTGATTTGATCAGGAAAAACTCAAAGGCTGGACCTACTCAAACACAGGTTCTTAAAGATGGGTTTAACAAATGCATGCCTCCAAACTTGTCAAAATCCCCCCATATTTAAACGGACTAGTGATTAACAAACAATGTACTGCAAGTTCAGGTTGAAGTGTTACTAATTCCGTTTCCACTTGTGCTTGGTTTG
This sequence comes from Protopterus annectens, assembly GCF_019279795.1. Classification (NCBI taxonomy): domain Eukaryota; kingdom Metazoa; phylum Chordata; order Ceratodontiformes; family Protopteridae; genus Protopterus; species Protopterus annectens. The sequence continues at coordinate 1,182,581,605 of NC_056746.1, read as the reverse complement.
GGTCCAGGGTCCAGTTTGTAATTCTTTCAATATATTCGGATTTAGTTTCAGTATATGAATCTACATGTTATTAGCACAATTTACCATGGACCCCCTTTGTGGAGCAAAACTGTTTAATATAAGATTTTGTAAACACATAAATCAGCTGTATTTGAGACTCTACAGTTTATCAATTTCTACCTACCACATACTATACACCAATAAAATTATTCCCCTTATGTTCATTAGATTTATATAACTGTCTTCAAATTTTCCTATCTAGTCTCACACTTTTAATTTTTTTATCCGGTTTGTTTACGTTTTCAAAGTTATAATTTGATCTCGTTTCCATGTCATACATATTTCTTTCATCTTAAGAATTTTGTGCTTATGGGAATATATCCCAATGATTTTGCATACCTGGATCCTGAGGTTAAAATTATTTATTAATATTTGCATTAAATTTCTCTTTCAAAACTTGCATATCCCTTATGCAATATTTTCATTAATACATCACTCCAATTACATAGTGACTTAGCTTTCAAAAGACCTCCGCCACTTGTCCAAGCACAACTTTCACACCTCAACTTAGTTGCCAACAGTTTATAAGGCTCCTATAGTTACACTTTATTTGTAACGTTTACTTTAAACTTTTATCGATCACATACGTTAACTTACTACATCTCTGGCACTTGTCAGCAATTACCTGCCCACCAAAGGACAAAGGCAAACGCAGTCTAACCTTAAAATGAATACGTCTTCAACACCTCTTCAATCTAGGATCACAGTCAGACAGCTATCGTTTAAAAGGAAGGCCCGAAAGAAATCCTCCACAAAAACAATTACAAAGGGAGGGCATATTAAACAACCCAAATTTTAAAAAATACGCAGCCAGTGTGTGAAAACACAAATATACATAGACCAATTTTACCGCATCTGATCTACACAAATCAAAGGAGGTTAAGAAAAAAGTTTAAAGTAAATTGCTACTGAAAATAAATAAGAGACGGGTTTAAGTTTCAATTCGCTCCCTGATTGTATTGAAAGGGAGAAAGTTGGGAAACTCCCACCACACTACTCAACACGGTCTTGTTGCTAGATGTAACTAGAAAATACAATACGCTTTTACATAAAAAAAGACCTTTTACAGAGTCTAACTGCATTAATTCCCTGAGATGTTATGTTCAAGAACCACCGCAACTTCTTAGCTAAATAAAACCACGAGTTACGGTAAATTAAGCCGGAAAATATTTTGATGCGACAAGGAAAAACCGAATATGGAACAAGTTACCACATTACCTGACATTTATAATATACCACCTACAGTACACGTCACAGAGTCCAACTTGGAGTTAGGGAGTGGATTAACTTGAGCAGGGTAAATCCCAACCCCAACAACTAAAATCGCCCATAAAAGGGAAAAAAATCTATGCATCCCAAAACAGCACAGGACGGAATCACGTCCATCACTTCTTCAACTTAAAATGTTCACTAACAAGGGGGTTGCTTTTACATTCCAGGAGCCATCCCAGGAATGCATACGCGATAATCCCGCGTCGTTCTATCTAAATCAAGTCTTGTGTCGACACACTGGCACTACTTCGTTTGACATCAAAAACTAAGGAAACATGCCACAACTAAATACTACTCAAAAGTTTCGTGGAAATGTACTGACCGGCAGCACAGAACATATTACACCACAAGACAACTATTGTCAAAGTCTACTTTACGCTTTCCCACTGGCGTCAACGACGCTTCTCCAATCCCAATTTGCTTTTTACACCGCCTACTCGCGTGCCCCTCCACGCCGGCCGCGCCCAACTCTAAGCATGGATATGGTAACGCCCACTGAAGGAAATGGGGCGGGAGGGACGCGTTTCCCAAAAGTTATGCTGTCGAATGCAGACCTCTCAGCTGTCCCGGATTCCCAGAGACCTTGATTTAGACTTAATTTAACCCTTGTACTTCTTAATCCCTCCTAAAACTGATGATTTTGAAGAAAACCTGGCGCATTACGCTTAGGAAACAATGACAATAATTGTTAATAACTTATTTTACTTTAGAAATATTCCCTTATTCTGTCAACGTCTTATAAAAGTACTGATGTTTTAAAAAGTGTCCCTCATTGGTTGAGAGCTATACGACTGATTTGTTTTGCATTATATGTGACCGAAATATTGTAAAGCTGCCTTTAGCGGTTGCTTTATCCATCCACAACCCATTATCTACATGGGGTCGAGGTGTCACTTCAACAGTGACAATCGTCTAGAGCCCACATTCACACTGCCGGGTGGGTAGGATTGCCATTTCAAATGCCAAAAATCGGACATTTTTGTAGAAACGAGAAGTTTTGCAAGTCAAAATATACTCACACCCTGTGCAAAGTACAGAACTTCACCTTTTGCCCAAATAAAATTTTATTCTTGTAACATTTCAGTTGTTTATGCTATTTCATATAATATTTAGGTGTATATTCCTCAACTTCTTAGCGCAAGAAAATCTGGAGAAAACCAAAAATAATAATGGGGGGTGGGGGGGGGCAAAGGCCAGAAATAGGGACAAAGTTTAAATATTGCTCTTATAAACGTAGAAAGTTGTTCTAGTAAGAAGGATCTGTGTTCGTATGCATTTTCTGAAAAATATGAATCCTGAAATTCAAATGTATGTCATTGTTTAGTGACTTCAATCCTCAGTGATTTGCCAGAAAACCAGAACTTATATGAGCAACAGTCAACAGACCAAAATACCAGGCAAAAATCTGGGCATTCTGCGAAAATATGGATAGTTGAGAGGTGTGTTTGGTGTTTAAGGTAAAGAATAACTGTTATGCAGCTATTAAACAAAACGTAGGGTATACTTTTGTTGGAAAATCTGAGAACATTTGCCTTTTTTAGTAGGACACAACTGCCCAAAGAGGACAAAGTGGTAACCTTACGGTTGGGTAGCCTTGCCACTGTGCACAGCTACAGCAAATTTAGGTTCGCAAAGCTTGTGGGAGAAGACCTATGCGAACAGTGAGAACATGCAGACTCTGTCAACTGTCCCCGATTTCCAGGGACGTCCATGATTTTGACTTACATTTTAGGTGTGTCCCTCTTAATCCCTCCTAAAACTGGTGACTTTTGGAGGAAACGTGGCGAATTATGCTCAGTAAATAATGACAATCTATAGATTTCTTTTATTTTACAAAATGTATATTTATTAACATTCTTTTATTCTGCCAATGTCTCACGTTAATAGTATTACTATTCTAGACATGTCCCTGAGTGGTTTAGAGTTATGTCGCAAACTAGACTCGAACCGGTTAACTTCTTCTTGTGAATAGACAATACGATCCGCTGCGCCACTGTTACCCTATATATAAAATAAAGATGTGTTCACATATTCTCTGTCCATTGGTTCTTCTACCAATGATGTCGTTTCAGAGTTGCAGTTCAAACAAATATATTATGCAATCCTAAATAAAACAGCATCGGCAGTTTTTTTAACAGATAGTCAACGGCAAAGTATGACATTTTTATTGAACAATTAGAATTTGTTTTGCATCCTAAACAGTGGCGCCTCTTGTTTTACGTTGCCGTTATATCAAAAGTTTTATTACAACAGACTTCTTGATGTTTCTATTTCACTTCATTTTATATAGATGGTGCACCGTACTTTTTTTACTGCAGTATTTAACGGAATATTATAAAAGCATCAATATATTTTGTGTTTTCATACGCTATCTCAGGATTTCACTACATTCCTGAAAAAAAGACAAGACAGGTGCTAAGTACAGTAAAATTTCCCAATGTTCTGGTATGTCGTTTGTCACAGCAACAGTAGGTTTTATAGGTTCATAGGTGTGTACTAGGCTAATGGCCCTGGAGCCTTTACAAGCCTAGTCCATAGGATTACACTGGCATCGTGCCACCTGACCTTAGTTCCCAGTGCCTCTGTCAGGTAGAGCCACTGGAGTGATCCCCGGGGTGAATTTTCTATTTCCCATCCACTCATCAAGATTTCTCTTGAAGACGGCCAGTGAGGAGCTTGGCTTGACATGCATGGGAAGTCTATTCCATAGCATGAGCTGTCTCTGGGTTATGAACCTGTCCCTCAGGCTTGTTCTGTTGATTGTGGTAATGAGATTGAGGTCTCTGGAGCATGTAGTGCGGAGGGATTGGAATTTCTTTAGATGTAGCATTTCTAACAGAGCTGGGTCAGACATGGCTTTGTAAGTCAAGCAGAGATCACCTCTAAGTAGGTGATATGAGACAGAGAATAGTTGGAGTTTTTTTAGTCTGTCCATATAGGACAAGTGTTTAAGGCCTAAGATCCTCTTTGTGAGGTATTTTTGCAGCCTCTCTAGTTGTTGTAGGTGTCTAGTGAGGTACATGCCAAATGGAGCATCGTACTCGATGACTGGCCTAATGAGGGAAGAGTAGAGGGAGACAATGACCTCTTTCTTCCTGGATGCAAAACCCTTAGTAATGAGATGTGCCACATAGTAGGACTTTCTGATCACAGTGGCAATGTGGTGGTCAAAAGAGAGGTTGCTGTCAACCTGTGTTCCCAGATCTCTTACGACACCTTCTGTGTTCAGTGGACTACCATCGATGTGGTAATTCATGGGAACCGGGTTTTTCCCAAAGGGGATGACGACACATTTTTTTGGCATTGAGCTTAAGGCCACGGTTCTGACACCAGTCATTGGTCTCAGTGAGGCCTTTATGTAGGATGTCAACATCACTTGGGGAATTAATTATGGCTCCCAACTTGCAGTCGTCTGTGAACTTTGTCAGCCAGAGTCCCTTCGTGTTGGCCTGGTCTTCAGAGAATTAGATACCAAACAGGAGAGGACCCAGAACCGAACCCTGTTGGATTCCACTCGTGACGGGCCGACAGTCTGACTTTGAGTCAGCTACTTTCACACTGTGGGTTCTATCTGTGAGCCAGTTTGCAACCCACCTAGTGATATAGGGATTGATGCCTAGCTTAGTGAGTTTTTCTATGATCCTGAGTGGGAAATGGTATCAAAGGCCTTGGCCAGATCAAGGTAGGCTGTATGAACCACCTTGCCTTCATCCACAGTTCTGGTGACTGACTCAAGGATGATCTACCCTTCACAAAACCAAACTGTGTGGGATCCAGAATTTGAAGGTTTCCTATATCTTTGTTTATTAGGTCCATGATGATGCATTCCATAGCTTTGCATATCAGACTTGTCAGGCTAATGGGGCGGTAGTTCCCAGGGTCTGTAGTCACTCCTCCTTTGTGGAGAGGGATGACTGTAGCAGTGCACCATTCAGTAGGGACAAAGCCTGAGGTTAGGCTATGATTGAACAGGGCACACAGGTGAGGTGCCAGTTCACTCTGTAGTTCATGTAGAACACAGCCAGGGACATTGTCAGGTCCCATAGAAGCTGTATTCTTGGCCTTGGACAGTGCTGTTTTAACCTGTGCAGCAGTAATACTGGGTACCTGGCAATCTACTGGTATTGTGATTGGTCCTTGGGGGGGCGAGAGAGAGGGATAAAGTTGGCACTGAATCTGTCGGCCAGTATACTGACAATATCTTTTTGCTTGGTATAGGAGGTGCCATTGTGCAACAGCGCCGAGCAAATCTGGGTATTGCCGTGGAGATTCTTTACATAACTATAGAAGGCCTTGTGGTTGTCTTTACTATCTGCTGCAATTCTGTTTTCATAGCTAGCTTTAGAGGATTTGATGAGGAATCTCAACTTTTTGTTGAGGCTGATAAGGGAGTTTTTCCAGTCTTGGGACTGTTGTAGAGTTTGTTATAGCAAGCGACCACCAGATTGGCTTCCTTTTTTTAGAGGAGAGCATCTTGGTTCTGTTGGATATGGCGAGATTCATGCATTTGTGTATGTGTTCATACAGGGCATTAGTGTATGATTCAGTGGTCATGCAGCTGTTCTCCAATTGCATGAGTACTGTGAAGTTAGCCACTTCTGTTTTTAGGAGCCCAAAGTTAGCTTTGGAGAAGTTTTTCATGGTGGTTACCTTTGCGGGGGGGTTCTGGATTTCCAAGGTGATTAGTTTGTGGTCAGATCTAACCAGAGAGGAGTTGACTATTGGTACAGAGCAATGGTCACCCATGTTAGCAATGACCAGGTCAAGGATGTTGCTACCTCTAGTGGGGGTAAGAATGAGCTGGTCCAGGGCAGTGGAATTAATGAATTCCAGGAAACGTTGGGCAAGTGTATTGGTACATGAATAGTTTTCTCAGTTAATGGAAGGGTAGTTGAAGTCACCCAGTATGAGAGTGTTAGGTTGGACCCTAATATTCTCCAGGGTGGTTAGGAACGTGGAGTGTGAGTCTTGGGACATGGTTCTGCAAAATTATACTGTTAAAATTGACAATTTAGCCGATATATGCATACTTCCCCATTTCATGTCATTAAAAACGTTTCCATAAACTTGTACTACAACCTGTCTGAACAGGAAGGGGTCCCATGATCTGGACGATCTCCTCTAATTTAGTCAGCTTTTGTATAATGTGCTTTTTAACCTTTCTAATGCTCTGTTCAAAATATAAGTTTGAGTTGCCTGTATTGTGTCTCATTTAAAGTTATCATGGTTAAGGAGACTCTTAATAAGGCCAGAAGAAGGCAACAGCCTCTTAAAACAAACATATCCAACTACCCCTTCCCCATGGTTAGACCCATCTTCTTCCAAAAGAAAATCCAAAGGGAATGTATTTATTTATTTATTTAAGTTTGATGACCAGAGAAGTCTACTAGGCCAAGAAGAGCCCATTTTCAGTGGAGACCTGGGGGAGAAAAGCTCAACAATAATAGCAAGTTACATTTGATATGTTACAAAAGGATATAGTTCATACAGCTAATTAAACATTTACAGATAAGCTCCATGATATTTGCAATTGGCTTGTCACAATGTTACAAAAATGAAAAGACATACTTCAATACAGAAATTTCAACATTTACATAAAGTGAATATTTTTGTTATAAACTCAATTGTAGGTTTAACATTTCAAAATATATAGCTACTAGCCATTAGTAGGTTAGGAAAATATTATGTATGGAGAGAGTAATAGTATATTTGAGATTGGAGAGTATAGTACAATAGATATTAGAGAGAAAATAGTTTTTTAGTAGGGGAGGAATTGTTTTGGGTGGGATGAAGTAATATTAGAGGTAGTTGGATGAGTCAGTACAAGGTGGAATGAGGGGGGTAGGGGTTTAAGTTGGAGCGTGGCAAGGGCATTCCCATTTTGAAGATGAGAGAGTAGCTGAGATTTGAAATTTGTATGGTTAGGTAGGTTGCGTAGGTGTGTGGGGAGAGAGTTCCACTGTTTAGCTAAGGAGTGGGACAGCAGTAGATGGCCAGGAGGTCGTGCAGGTTTGTGGACCTGAAGGAGATTTTATTTTTTGGATCTGAATGAGCGGTTGGGAATGTAAGGTTTTAAGGAAGTAGCGAGAGCTGGGCAGTTGACAGGTTTAAAGATAAGCTTGTGGGCAATGGTGAGTTGTAGGTAACTGAGGTAGCTGGGTAGTTCAAGCCAGTTGAGGGTGAGGAGGGAGTGGCAGTTGTGGGATGAGTTTTTTGAATTGGTTGCAAATTTGGAGATCTTGTGGTAGCAGGATTCAAGTTTGGACCGAAGGCCAAGATGGAGATTGGTGAAAAAAGGGGCACCATACATAAGGGAGGGGAGTAGGAAGGTGGATGCAAGAGTTTGACAGGTAGAGGGGCTTAGGAAGTGGTTGTGCATGTAGAAGAGACCTAACTTTTGGTGGATTTTCTTGATTGTGGAGTGGATGTGGGTGTCCAATTTTAGTTCTTCATCAATAATGATGCCAAGAAGCTTGGTGTTGGGAACAATTTCAAGGAGGGTGTTGTTTTGGCTCTGTATGGAGAATGTGGATTTATCAATGAAGTTTTTGGTAGGGGGAAAAACATTAGTTTGGTTTTATTTGCATTTAGTGCTGGATGGTTAGACTGCATCCAGGTTTCTGTTTTGGAGAAGGCTAGTTGGGTTTTTGCTAGGAGCTTGGAAGGGGAGAAGGCTGAGCAGATGATTGTTGAGTCATCTGCATATTGGATGATGGATGAGTCTAGGATGGATTGGTGAAAGTTGTTAATGAATAGGTTGAAGAGAAGAGGGCCAAGAACATAACCTTGTGGGACACCTGTGGGTGTGGGAAAGATGGTGGGAGAGAGGTGTAGGGTGGAGAGTTGGGATATAAGTAGGGTATGTGAGATGTCAAAGGCCTTTGACAGATCTAGGAATAGTATGGATACAAACTTGCCTGAGTCACTTTCAAGGCTGATGGTTTCAAGAAAGGAAAGAAGGGCAGTCATGGTGCTGTGGCCAAGGCAGAAGCCGTGTTGGGTAGTGGAGAGGAGATTGTTTAGTGTTAGGTGTGCCATGAGTTGTGCTTGTATTGTTTTCTCTAGTATTTTAGAAAGAGGGGAAAGGATGGCAATAGGCCTGAAGTTGGTGGTATCAGTATTTTGCCACTTTTGTGGAGGGGGATGATGTAAACATGGCACCAGATAGAAGGAACGTATGAGTCTTGTATGGATTTATTTATAAGAATAGAGATGGGATAGGCAATGCTGTTTGCAGATTGTTTGAGGAAGGTGGGTGGAAGGTTGTCGGGTGCATTGCGACAGGGTTTGAGTTTGAGGAGAAGTCTTTTTATAGTGCTTGTGGGGATGGGCTTGAGACAGAAGGATGTGGAGGATGGTTGATGACTGGGGTGGTGGTTGGGGCAGGAGGGGGTGGTGGTGGAGGAGGGGGTGGGAAGGAGGCTGATAATTTAGCTATGCAGTCTATGAAGAATGATTTGAAATGGCTGGCTGTTTCAAGGTTGGAGAGGATGGGGTCTGGGCAGGGGTGTTCTTTGCTGCCAGGATGCAGCATGGATGAGATGGAGTCCCAGAATTTTTTTGGGATTTGTTGAGTGCAAGGACTGGAGTTTGGAGTAGTGGGCTTTGAGGTCCTTAATTATTATTTTTTTTTTGCAGAGTTTCATAGTTGCTTATACTCTAGGAGGGTGTTAGGGTTTTTATGTTTTTGATATTGTTTCCACTTTTTGTCCCTTTGGTGCAAGGCTAGTTTAGTGTCTTTTGATAACCATGGGCAGGGATGGGTTTTGATGTGTTTGGTTCAAGGGGTGGGGATGGGGCTTGCTGATTGAGAAGGGTTAGGAATGAGTGGTTAAAGTAGGAAACAACATCATCTAGAGGGAGGGTTTTTAGAGGGGACCAGTCAGTATTCTTTAAGCATTTGGAGAAAGTTAGAGGGTTGAAAGAGGAAAGGTTGTGGGTTTGGATGTAGTGGTGTTGTTTATGAGTGGAGATGGGAGATGGTCGGTGAAGGCTGTTAGGTGATCTCTGAGAGGATCAGGTAATGTTCTGGCTTTGGTGATAAGGTTTGGGTGAGTTGTTAGGATCCAGTCAATGATGGTACCAGAGGTACCATCTTTATTTGGTCTGGTTGGAGATTGTTTTAGTTGGGAAAAGTTGTACAGGTCAATTGTGTGGGACAGGGCTTCAGAGTTAATAGTATTCCAGTTGATGTTGGTATCACCGAGTATATAGGTTTCATTGTTTATATTGGAGGAGAACCAGGACAGGATGTTTTCAAGAGTTTTGATATTATCACCAGGGGGAATATAGAGGGCAGCAATACATATGGACTTGTGGTTGTTTATTTTAAGTAAACTTATTATAATTTCAGCGTTGGCAAAGGTTGGTATTTTATTGGAGTAGGGAGTTATTTATGGGAGGTGGGGTAAATTATTGCTACTCTACCTCCTTTTTTCTGGGCTCTGTTGTTGGGAATGATTTGGAAACCTGGTGATAGGATTTCGCTATCTTTTATATAGGTTTTCAGACAGGTTTCAGAAACGGAGGTAATGTTGAGTGGTTATGGGAGAGCCAGGCATGGAGGTTAGGGATTTTGTTTTTTAGGCTTTGTGCATTAAGTGTTGTAAGGCGAATCGACTTTGAGTTTGTGGGTTGAGTGGAGAGTTTGGTGAGATTGATGTTAGAGATGGGTCTGGGGTTGGGGTGGATGTCGCTGGCTTGTGAGAGAGAGAGATGTGGTGGAGTAGAAGAGTGAGGCAGTGTGTTGGGCAAGGGTAGCTTGGGTTATGTGAGAGTAGTGATTTTCTGGTACCACATTTAAGAGGGGAGTACAAGGGGGTTGGGTTGAGAGCAGTTTTGGTTTGAAGAATTAGATTGGGTTAGAGGTAAAGAGTTCATGTGAGATGGATGAGTAGGATGGGAAGCGAGGTTGATGGGAAGATGTAGTGGAATGTGTGTGAGAGTTATGACAAGGGTTGGGAAAAAGTGTGAGATAGGTAAGAGAAGAGAGAGGGATTAGTTGGCCAAATGGGGTTATAGGGAGAGATATTATGTAGAGCATTGTAGGAGGGGTGGATGTTTGGGGTGATGTAGATCTACAGGTGGGTAGGGTTTGGCTTAGGTGTGTTGTGATTGGAGAGGTGTTGGGTGGGGAGGAGTCAGGGGATGTATAAAAGTACAGGTAGTGGGAGTGGGTGCGATTTGGGGGCAGGGTAGGGGAGCAGAGTGAGCCCGAAGGGTGAACGGAGTGAGTTACACCTTCTGGGATGAGCAGCAGTCTCCAAACAGAAAACAATCAGTGAGAAGGTTAGCAAGTACAGAAATAGGGCAGTCTATCATTTTGGTTTGAATGTTACCTTTCTGTTTGTTTTTATTAATTATGCACCAATGGGGAGCTGCAGTTCACTGAGAAGTAGAAAAATAATGTAGTTATGCCAGGGGTTTTAGAAAAGGACATGCAGTAAGAGAACACTACTGAAGGATGCCCGTGGGACAGACAATCAGAGTGTAGTCAGGCAGAGGTTTTTAGTATTTAAAGATGGAGCCACAGCTCAGGGGAGGAATAAGTCAACTCTGAAGAGGAGGAGGGAGGGAGGGAATAGACAGGATTGACAGGGCTGGGAAGCTTACAATAAAATTATGCTAGGAGACCAAGAGAAGGGGAGGAGCTAAGAGCCAGGGCTTGGAGAAAGCTGTGAGAAAACAGGTTTGACAGGGCTAGGAAACTTACATTAGAATTATGTTAGGAGAACAAGAAAAGGGGGGGGGTGGGCTATTGACCAGGACTTGGAGAAAGCTGTGAGAAGAGAAAAACAATCAACCAGCTAGCCCAGGTCAGTACCTAAAGGTGTCTCTTTATCTGTGTGAATTCAAAAGCAGATTTAGTAGAGCATCAGGGAAGTAGAATATAAAATAAATGTAAAGCTTTGGGAAACTGTATATATTTGTTACAATAAACAGGAGAATAAAATATAAGAATATAAAAGAAATGTGATGATGTCATTGTACATCATCACATTGCACAGACACTGCAGACGTGTCTACAAGGACTTTATTTAGTTATTTTAGTTTGTTGACTGGATGAGTGTACTAGTCCAATGATCTTTATTGGCCATGCCCAGGTGCAAATGGACAGTTGCAGAGAACTGCAGAAATAAGAGCCATTCAACTGCAAAAACTGTGAATAATTCAGTTAACATAAAACATTAGTTAGAGAAAGCAGTTGTTATACAATATGTAAATCCACTTGATGTTCATGATTTGATCACTGCTGCAGTAGCCTTAAGCAATAAGGGATGTCCTGCAAAGAATCAGACCCAGCTGACTGTTTTTCAAAGCTTTAGGGCTTCTTCCATACTCCATAGCCACTGATATGCATGACAGAAGCAGATAAATTGGTGGCTAGTGTACCAGATATGTGTTTTCCGGTGCCAAGAGTGCACTCCACTGTCAGCTTTGGTAGATGGCTAGCTTCTCTTCGAAGCTGGGCTCATCTTCCACTTTTATTTGCAAAAAAGAAAAGAGTTTTTTTTTTTATTTTGCTGGTTATTTGATTTTAGGGCATTTCTGCCCAATGAAGTACATGTCACTAGAAAATCTTTCCTCAAAGGTTCAGTTTTATTACTGGAATTTCTGCGAGGGGAAATTATGTCTAAACTTTTCTGAACTTTTCTGTGGAGCTCATACTTTATTGGACAAGGTGGCCTTTCGTGATTTTTTTTTAAATTTATTTTTCTGTCAGAAATGGAGACCAGCCTTTCTCAGCTTTACTGCTTATCAGACATTATATTTGTCTGTAAGCTGGTCCTGAGTCCCTGTGGAGACTTTCTAACTCTTTTGTGAATTTGACCTAATATTGTGCAGAAAAGTGCACCTTTTATGCATTATTTTGTTGTGAGAAGCTTGATAAAGTGTGATTGGTAATTGTGGCTGAATATTTTTAGCTTGATCACTATCTTTTTAATCTGAAGGTTTCATATAATCTTCTTGGCTCCGATGTCCATCGGAGAGACTCTGTCTATCACTAGAGCATGGACTTGGGTCCTGCTAACACTTTTGCTTCTTCTCCAAGCTGCAAGAAGATGAAAACAATTATCATGGGTTCATAGGTTCATAGAAAATTACCAGGATAATGGCTCAAAGGCTCTTACAAGCCTAGCCAATATAATCCAATTTTACCCAATATATGGCCTCTAGGGGCAAGAGGATGGCATGGATTTGTGCCTGTGCATTGAGTATCTTACAGATTGCTCCTGTCCATAAGGGACATACAAAATACCCCAGGTGTGAATTTGTGATTCTCCACCCATTGATCCAAATTGTGTTTGAAGAGGGCCAGGGAAGGGCTCTGCTAATGTGACTAGGACGTCTGTTCCAAAGAAGGGTCAATCTCTGAGACACATATCTGTCTCTCCAGCATGTTTTGTTTGAGTCACTAAGTTTAAATCACTAGATTGGGTGACCCTCATGCTGTTTGAATTGTGTATGTGTAGCAGCTCCATCAGGGCTGGATTTGTGAGTGCCTTATAGGTCAGGAATAGTTCACCCCTTAATAGTTGGTAGGAGACCGAGTAAAGGGGTAGAGCCTTTACTCTAGCCACATAGTTCACATTATTTACACCCTGTATTTTCTTTGTGACGAACCTCTGAGGTTGCTGCAGCTGCTGTAAGTGCCTAGTCAAGTACATGACAAATGGCACATTGTACTCCATTATTGGTCTAATGAGGCCCAAGTACAGCAGAACTATAATTTAATTGGATCTGGATGCCATACCTTTACTTATAAGCTGTGCCACATATAAGGAGTTTCTCTTCAGTATGGACACATGGTGGTTGAAGTTCAGGCTACTATCTATCTGTTTACCTAGATCTCTCACCTCTGAGTCTACTCTTAGGGGTGTGCTATTGATGTTGTAATTTGCAGGGGTGTTTGGCTTCCCAAAGGCTATGATAATGCATTTTTTTCTCATTTAGTTTTAGGCCATGGCTCTAGCAGCAATCATTTGTCTGATCTGGACCCTCCTAAAGTATATCTACATCATTAGGGATTCAATAATTGCCCCCAGCTTGCAGTCATCAGTAAACTTTGTCATTCAGAGAGGTGTTCCACATTAGCCTTGACTTCAGAGAAGTACATTCTGAACAGGAGTGGTACCAGCACTGAGCCCTGTGGCACACCACTATTAACTGTCCTCTTGCTATATCTGGATTCGCCCACTTTAACCACATGTCCTGTCCATGAGCCAATTGGCTATCCATATGATGACATAGGGATTTATGCCCAGTTATGTGAGTTTATTTATAATACTTGAGTGGGGAATTGTGTCAAGTGCCTTGGTCAGGTTGTGGTAGGTAGCCTGTACTGTTTTACTGTCATCCATGGCCTTAGTGACTTTCTCAAAGAAATCCACCAGGTTCAGTAGGCATGACCTGCCTTTGACAAAGCTGAATTAGGTCAGGTCCAGTGTTTGGAGGTTTCCTATGTCATTATTTATCAGGTCCATGATTATGCTTTCTATAGCCTTACATATAAAACTGGTCAAGCAAACATATGGGTCTGTAATTTCCCGGGTCAGTTGATGGTCCCCCTTTATGCAGAGGGATGACTGTTGCTGTCCTCCACTCTATCTGGACAAAGCCAGTCTGGAGGCTTTGGTTAAATAGAGATGCTAATGAGCCTAATAAGTCCTGATATAAGCTGTTTAAGAGGTAACCTGGTATATCATCAGGCCCCACTGAAGCCATGTTTTTTTGCTTTAGAGAGCGCAGTGGCAACCTGTTTTTTGATGATAATTGGAAATGGGGTGGTGGTGTGCATTCCATTGGGGAGAGCTGGGGGTGATGGGGAGATGAAATCTGAGCAGAATTTGTCAGCCAGCAGATTTGCTATATCTTCTGGCTGAGTATAGGTGATGCCATCCACAACTAATTCTGCACGTTGTTGGGTGCTGCCCTTAAGATTGCGGACCTAACTAAAAATGCCTTATGATTATCCTTAGGTTTGGAGGGTATTTTTACCTCAAAGTCTGCTTTCAGGGACTTGACTAGCTCTCTGATTCAATTGTTTAGACTAATGAGGGACTTTTTGCTCTGCTGTGCACATTCCCTTGTACTTCTCAACAGGATTTTCTTTCTTTTGTTGTACAAACTATTAATACCAGTGGTTTACCAGGGTGGCTTGTTTTTGCAGTTTGACCTGGGTTTATTTTGGTCTGGTACTGCAGTTTCTCTGCAGTTGTTTATATGGTCATAAAGGGCTTTTGTGTACACTTCTGCATTGGTTTCCGTGTTTTTTTGGATGTGGAGAGAGCATGGAAACTAGCTATACCACCCCTTAATAGGAAGTAATTTACCTTAGAGAAGTTCTTAAAAGTTTTCAGGGTTCTGTGGTGGGGGACTAGTTTTATCTTTATTTCAAGGGAGACTGCTTTGTGATCTGATTTTACCAGAGAGGACATCACACGGGGGGGGGGGGGGGGGGGGGGTAGCACTCTCCCATGTTTGTGAGTACCAGATCTAATATATTTGTTCCCCTAGTGGGGGTGTGGTCTAACTATTCCAGGGCATTTCAATTTACAAAGTCAAGAAATCTTTGGGTTTGCATGTTACTGGTTGTTTATGCCTCCCAATTAATGGAGATATAATTAAAAATCACCTATGAGTATGGCATTGGGTGGGATGGTAAGTGATTCTAGTAACTTTAGGTATGATGTATGGGTTTCCTGGTTCATAGAGGAGGGAGCTGTAGCTAGCAAAAATATGGTAATAGATTTTGACTGAAATGAAGTATATATTCTTTTTTACACTTTCCCTATTTGATGCCCATGTTAACAAATCTTAAAACTGCAGTTGTGTTCATGATATACTATTGCCAGACACTATTTAAAGCAAGGATCAGTTTACTCCCTTGCATTCATGATATATCTGTTACTGGACAATATTTAAAGCAAGAATCAGTTTTACTCCCTTGCGCATTTGGTAGACATTGATTAAAGCTTTTATCCCTCAGACTGCCTTTGTTTGTAATATGTATTACGTGCATTGCACCTTCTGTTTATGTTATAGCTGTATTAGGTCTCTCCTCATACCCTATACCCATATTCCTGTGACCATTTTGTTAGCTCTACATTGCAGCCTACCAGCCTAATCTCCTTTCCCTTACTTGTCTGCTTGCTGATTTGGTTCTATCAATGATTTATATGGAGGAATAATTACATCAGCATCTCTGAAAGCTGTTCCCTTTGATATGCATTGCAAAGTCGTAATGGCCTTTGCCACTCTCCTTTCACACTGCATTGAAAGGTTCAACATGTGGATGATTATGACTTCCACAACCTTTTCTTCTCTATCTTTCTGTCAGACACCGCTTCAAGACTGTTTCCCCTGGATTCTCCTCTATAATGCACATAACATTGCACTTATTCATTTAATTATGTATATGATAATGTGATAAGTGAACTGATCCAAGAATCATTTTAGCTATTGCCTAGGCCACAGGAAAGTACAGTTGTGTACACTTACCATAAATGTAGATGTTCAAGTGTATTCACTGTTACAGTCCTTACAAAATGGGTTATCCAGCTCCCGGTAGCCCACAGTCAGCCAGAATACCAAAGTCCTTGGTATATGATGTCAGCTGCCTTCGGTTTAAGCCTGACGTCAGGACGTCAGGTACAAAGGAAGGCAGCTGACACCATTTCCTCAGGTTTTCTTGCCTTAACTGTCAGGAGTCCCCAAAAAAGGTTAGACCAGTAAAAGAAAAATCCAGTCTGTTCCCTAGAAAAAAATGGGGGTGGAAGGGGGGGAACTAGGACTGCAACAGTGAATACACTCAAACATTTACATTTATGGTAAGTGTACACAACTGTACTATGTTCATCGTGTTTCACTGTTGCAGTCCTTACAAAATGGGTTGATTCCAAAAGCCCAGGAAAAAGTAAAAGGGAGGAGGAGGAACACCCACTGTTTAAGGGTTGGTAAAGATGCCCTGCAACACTGCAGTGGCAAAACCAGCCCTGGACTTAGAAAACAAGGGTAAATTGTAATGCTTTGTGAAAGTATGGACAGAAGTCCAGGTAGCTGCTTCCAGGATGTCCCTAGTAGGTACACTTCTTAAAAAAGCTGCTGAGGTAGAGGCTGCCCTAATGAGATGGGTCCTAAAACTCTGTGAAGGAACCTTGCCATGCTGTAAGTAACAAAAGTGAATGCAATGAGCAATCCACTTAGAAATGGTCTGTTTAGAAATAGCTTTGCCCTGAGCTCCAGGACCAAAACTGACCAACGACTGATCCGACTTTCGAAAAGGTTTAGTCCTGTTCAGGTAAAACCTAAGCTGTCTATGCACATCCAGGTAATGCAGTAACCTTTCTCCTTTATTCTGAGGATTAGGAAAGAAGGTAGGCAGGTGAATAGACAGGTTAAGACACAGGCTAGAAACCACCTTAGGCATAAAAGAGGGATTAGTTAGAAGAGAAATCCGATCCACATAGAAGATAAAAGGCTTAACTGCCATTAAGGCCTGCAACTCAGAAACTCTCCTAGCTGAAGTAATAGCCAAGAGAAAGGCAGTTTTTCAGGAGAGAAACTTCAAATCTGCTGAGGCATCTGGTTCAAAAGGAGGCAGAGTAAGTTTCTCAAGTACAAAATTAAGATCCCACGCAGGAGTAGGAGCCCCTCTGGAAGGCTTTAGATTGCTACCTCCCCCATGGAACTGTTTCATCAAGGGATGAGAGAAAATGGGTTGTTCAAAGGGACAATGAGCAGAAATAGCTGAAGCATGAATCTTGATAGAAGAAAAGGAAAGTCCACCATTAAGCAAACCTGCCAGATAGTCAAGAATAAGAGGAAGAGCAGGTAGAGATGGGTCTTCCCCTCCAGTCTGCATCCAAACGGTAAATCTTTTCCACTTATCTGTGTAAGTTTCCTAGTGCTAGGCCTCCTGGCCTCACGAAGGACCTCAACCACCTGTTGGGAAAGGTTTAAATTATGAGCCAGGCTGCCAAATGCAGAGTCTGAAGATGAGGATGCAGAATCCCCCCCCCTTCTGAACCAAGAGATCTGGTATCAGGAGAAGATACCAAGGCTGAGACTGGGAGAGACTGCGAAGTAGTGGATACCAATGTTGCCTGGGCTAGTCTGGAGCTATGATGATGGTCCTTGGTTTTTCATCCCTTATCTTTAACAACACTTTGGGAAGAAAAGGCAGAGGAGAGAATGCATAGCTCGAGAGCTGTGTCCAGGGGAAGGACAGAGCATCCACTTTTCAAGCTTTGTTGTGATGATCCCTGGTGCAAAAGGTTGGAAGAAGGTGGTTGGTCGGAGATGAGAAGAGATCCACTTGGAGAGTGCCCCAATGCTGAATGATGTGAAAGAAGATAGTCTTGTTTAGTTACCACTCGTGAAGATCCAGGACCTGCCTGCTCAACTGGTCTGCCAAGGTGTTGAGCCTTCCTGGAAGAAACTGAGCTATCAGATGAATGCCCATGAAAGCTGCCATGGACCAAAGTATCATGCTTTGTCTGCATAGGGGGTAAGAGTGAGTCCCTCCCTGCTTGTTGATGTACCACATGATTGTGGTGTTGTCTTCCTGACTAGAAGAGTACCAGTAGAGAGAAGATACTTGAAAGCCATCAAGGCCTGCTGGACTGCCATCAATTCCTTCAGATTTATGTGTAAATGAACCTGTTGATAGTTCCAAGTCCCTTGAATGCACCTGCCCTATAGATGTGCTCTCCAAGCATAGTCCGAGGCATCTGTGGTCAGAGTCTGGCTGGCAGGAGGTGGACAGAAAGGCAAGCATTTGTTCTGTGTACAGGCTGTTGCCCACCAAAGGAACTCCATCTGCAGGCAGGGAATCAGAGGAAGAATCAAGTCCAAATCCTGAGTGTGTTGACACCAAAGGTTTTTGAGGTACCATTGTATTTTCCTCATATGCAGTCTGGCATATGAAATCATCAGATTACAAGAAGCCATGAATTCCAGGGCTTGCAGGAATTGCCTTGCAGAGATCTGGGTCATGCTTGCCAAATTCCTGAAGTAATTCAAAAGATCCATTTGTTTCTCTTGAGGGAGGGATACCATCTGGGCGGCTGTATTCAGACTTGCTCTCAGGAATACAATCTCCCTGGTGGGTACCAATTTTGACTTCTTTTCATTAATAGTGTAGCCCAAGGAGGTGAGAAGGTTCTTTTCAAAGTCCAAATCCTTTAGAAGTTGCTCTGGAGAGTTTGCCTGAATAAGACAATCATCCAAGTAAGGGTAAAATTGTTTCTTTGCCTGCAAAAAGCAATGACTGGAGCCAGGCATTTTATAAAAACTCTGGGAGCAGTAGATAAGCCAAAGGGCAGTGCAGAGAATTGGAAGTGCCTGTTTCCCACCCTGAAGTGAAGGAACTGCCAACAGCTTTCCCTGATTGAGATAGGCAGATAAGTTTCTTTGTGATCCAAAGTCACCAGCCAGGAATCCTTGGCCAGCATTGGCAGCAACTGCTGAAGAGTGAGTATTTTGAACTTGGGAATCACCAGAAAAGAGTTTAGAATGGACAAATTCAGAATAGGATGCCAGGTGCTCCCTTTTTTGGGAACCAGGAAAAGTCTTGAGTAAAAACCCTGGCCTATCTGTGGTGCAGGAACAGGCTTTATTGCTCCCAGGTTTAGCAAAGAAGAAACTTGTTTTTCTGCTTCTGTCCTTTGATGTGGGCGATATCTGGGTATACTTGGTGGACCGGGAAGGTGTGAAAGGAGAACTTGTAGCCTTGGGATACTATTTTGAGAACCCATTTGTCATTTGTGATGGTGTACCAGACATCTGCAAAAATGGCTAACCTTCCCCCGAAAAGAAACCCTGCATCCGCAGAGGCAGGCAGGGGAAAGCCAGAGTCATTGGGAATGCTTGCTTTGGAAAGTTTGCTTAGAACTCAACGATTTTGAAGAGGAAGCCTGCCAGTGCTTAGCCTTTTGAGGGGTGGAAGTCTGCCTCTTAGAAAACCTGTGACCCCTAGGCCTAGAGCGACTCTGTTTACTAGGGTCAGGAAAAATCCAATTCTTAGAAGGGTAATGCCTACTAAAACGAGGAGGCTGCACTTGCAGAAAATCCTTAACAGTTTGCATAGATTTGGCCTTATCCTCCAACTTTTTCAACACCTCTTTTTACTTTGCTACCGAAAAGATTGTCCTTGTGCAAAGGTACATCCAGTAATTTAGAGTGGACAGGTTCAGAAATGGGCTGTTCCCTGAGCCAAGCATGTATTCTAATAACAGAACCAGTGGCTGCTGCCCTGCAAAAAGCCTCCAAAGTGTCAAAACCACAATGTAGAGAATGTTCAGTGACAAGAGTGGCAGAATTCAATAAATCTTGCATGTCCTTCCTCTCCATCAGGGAAGGAACACCAGCAAATTTAGCCTTAATGGCCTCCAAAGTATACTGGTAATATGTAAGCATATGAAAAAGAGAATTAACAGACCTAATAGCTAGGGTGGAAAAGTATGAACCTTTTTACCCCATCTATCTAAGGCCCTAGATTCCCTGTCAGAAGGAACAGGATTTTTAGCAACCATGGCATTAACACCTTTAGTACCCTGAGAAATCATCTATGGATCAGCAGTAGGATTCTTGAAAAGGAACTGATGAGAATCAGGAACTCTATGATACCTGTCATGCTTTCTGGGAGCAGGAGGAACAGAATTCGGAGTTAAAGAATTCTCAAACATCATCAACTACTTCCAAAACCGGAGGGATAGCCAAAGGCTTATGCTGTGGCAAATCCAGGAATTCCCTAATCCATTTCTTAGACAGAGTGTAGTCTTGACTTTCCCATTTGAAATGCTCCCTAAGAGTATTCAGAGTATATCCAAAAGTAAATCTTTTGGAGGGGAGGCAGATGTGATGGAATCTTTTGCATCAGAATCCTCAAAACCAGAAAAAAGTTGAGAGATTCCCTCTTCATCAACAGAAGTGCTGGAAACCTCAAAGTCTGAGGCAGACAAAACTTCAGGGGACAATTCCCTAGCCCTCTTAGAAGGAGGAGGCTGAGGGCTGAGAGCCCCTGATAAGGGTCAAAAGATCACTAGCCATCTTAATCATCTGAGATTGAGGCATTTGAGGGGAGGCCGGTGCCTGCTTAGGAGTAGATTTTCAGCTGGAAGGCCTGCTAGAAAGCTGGAGGGACTCAGGAGGCCTAGCCACCGCAGTAGTCTGAACCAAGGTTGTCGGTCTGGATCTGGTCTCTGGGTGGAGAAAAGAGGCCTCAGAAGCTGGCGCCTGCTTAGCAGCTCCGGATCCATCAGAAGTGGTGACTGGCGGAGGGTCAGAATATGAAGTGGAAGCCTGCGGCAAGGAGGGCTCAGAAGTGGCCTCCGCAGACGTCTGTTGCTGAACATCCAGGGAATGCAGGAGCAATGAAAGTGCCTCACTGACTACCGCTGGGCCAACAACCAGTTTAACAGGGACGTCGTCAGTTAATTTGACCCTAAGCCTGTTGCGGTCCTTATCCTTGCACTTCTTAGGCACATCTGAAGTCGGGAGACCAGAAGACGCCATACCGACGAACTTAGGCCAAACTCCAAAATGCTTAAACAAGATCCTAGTTCTACGGCGAATGGTACATGGGTTGAAAGAAGCACAAAGAATGCAGTTAGGGGCGTCATTCTCAAGGCCCAAACAAGTGATACAATAGGAGTGAAAATCATGGTGCGGAATCTGTTTTCCACAGGCAAGACAGTTAATAACTTTCTCTGACATTCATTAAAGCAAGAAAAGAGGGTCCCCAATGGAGTACTTATCTGAGGATGTCTTCAACATAAGCAGTTGGAATACAAAAAGAAGGTACTCGGCCAACCGGCACTCATGCAAAAAGCTTCTGCTTCGGGCTCCGCAGCAAGAAAGACTGAGAAAATGGTGTCGGCTGCCTTCCTTTGTACCTGACATCCTGATGTCAGGCTTAAACCAAAGGCAGCCGACATCATACACCAAGAACTTTGGTATTCTGGCCAACTGTGGGCTACTGGGAGCCAGATAACCCATTTTGTAAGGACTGCAACAGTGAAACATGATGAACATCAATAATACAAAGTATTGCAAACTAAACCAAATGCAGATACTTGCAAAGTGCTGAAAAAATACAACCTTCAGAGCTGCACACCATTATAGTATAGTCTGCTGTGGAGAGACCTGTAATGTTCATGTAGAGGCTATAGCAGTATAAATGAGCATTCAGAGTGGAATGTTGTGCAGGGGCCAGGGGAAGTAGAGAGACTGGGATTTATTCATGAAGTAGGTAGGCTAGAACAGTGATATAAGACTATAGTACAGAATGTATAACCTGTACCTTAAGAAAGTTAAAACAAATATAGATTCAGTGAAAAAACCCTACATACATCAGTGATTATAGGAAGATGGAGGTTTTTTTATTCATATAAGTAACTATAACATTTGGTGGATGCATACTGTGTCAAAGAGATACTGATGTAAAGTGTAAAGTTTGGCACCATTGTCTCTAATGGACACAGGTAACCTATAGATGTTTCATCTTTCACACCCATGCTTACACTTATTAAGGGTATCAGAACATGTCAGAGATTTGGGATGCATGGCTAGGCTTAAAAAGGCCCTTGTGGTGATTAACCTAGTAAACACCTATGAACCTATGAACTTATAATACATTATATAATGTGGCTGTTTTTGCAAAATGCATAATTTCCACCATTGTTGTGTCGGGTCTTAGAGCTGCAACTCTGACTGTGTTTATGTACTATATGCTGTAGAGTATTTGTTTAATGCATTTCTTTCCCACTACTGTTGTAATTATTTAAGAATAACTGCTGTCAGAAAATAGTCTTTGCTTTCCCTTACCACTTCCCACCTGTTTATATTTGAACATTTTTCTCTTTTTCTACCATTCCTTTCTTTCAGTTAACACTAACTACTCGCACTCCTGAAGCTACGGGTGACCCCTCCAAGACATAACCTCCTGGCTTAAGACCTAAGGATAAAAACAAGAACACTGCCTGGACATCCATTTCTGCTGTGGGACTTTAATATATGTTAATTGCTACTGAATTATTCTTACTTTTTAACCTCAAATTATGTTAAGGGTACAATATTAGGGTACTATTCTACAGTAATTCACTAGTGTAAGTGGTGTGCACACTGAACTAAAGAGTCTACAACTTCTTCTCCCTTCCCCCCTCCCTCCCTCCATAGTAATTTTCTGATGCTGTAGCCCCCATGGAAAAGTGAACTCCATAAAGCAGTCTAAAATATACAATTTTCCCCTCTAGTCTTGCTTCCCCAGAAAACATTTTTTTCCTTACCTGATTGTTTTTGGTAGTTACAGCAATTTTCAGAATCCTGGTCCAACCTGCTTCGTTCGCCCTTTGCTTTGCTCTGGGCTCACTTTGTTCCCTTACCCTACCCCCATTCCCAACCATCCCCACTTCCACTAGATTTATACTTCCTGTAGCCCCTCCTTTTCCACAACCTCACCAATCCAATTCCAAACATCATTAACATCCCCTCACTTTTCCCGCCACTTGCTCTCCATCAACATAACACCCATCACTTCCTACATTCATAATTTCTAACATTTCCCACTCTCTATAGTCTTATTATATACCACATACTAAAACTTGTATTACTCTTACAAACCCTTACTGCATTACTGCTCCTACTATCCCTCTTCACCTCCACAAACTCAAGATTAATAATATCTCCTCCAACATCAACAACACTAGCTACCCACTTACAACATAATTTAGCCAGTTACTCCAACATCTCACCATCCCTATTAGTAAACAACACCCTATGTTTAGCTAAACCACATGTCAGCCCATTCATACTAAACTGAAAGTTACACTACATTACCCACAACTACCTTTACTAAAAACACATCCACCGCACACCCTACTACATCTCCTCCTAGTATTACCTCAATGTGGAGACATTCACCCCAATCCAGGACCAAATAACCTACCAAATAACACTACTTCCCCTAAACCTCATGATTTATACTTTGTAACTATTAATACATGAAGCCTCTGTAGCAAAATTACTGAATTCCATTCTTGGCTTTGTCACCATTCACCAGACATTGTAGCAATAACCGAAACCTGGCTTAAAACTCATATAACTGACTCTGAAATTCTACCACCAGGCTATAACATTCTTCGTAATGACAGAAACCACAAAAAAGGGGGAGGTGTAGCCCTAATCTATAAAGACTCCTTAACAATAAATAGACACCCAAAACCAATACCCACTTTCAATAATATGGAAATCCTTATAACATCCTTCCATATAAACCCTAACAAACAACTCTGCATTGTCACCATCTATAGTCCCCCTGGTCAAAAATATCACCCTCTTAGAAGATTTTCTATGTTGTATAAACCAAAACATCTCCCAGGAAACTATTATTCTAGGTGATACTAACATCAAGTGGCAAAACCTAGTATCCAAAGTCCCTAACACTAGCATTAATCTTCATAGTTTCACACAGCTTGTCACAGAGCCCACACGTGCCCTAAACACCCGTGCTGAAGTTATATTAGATTGGATTCTTGTATCCCACCCCCACTGCTACACCAATACTAGCACCCTTCCAAAAACTCTAAGTGATCATCTACCCGCATATACTCATAGAACCAACTACACATCCCCAGAACACATGCATACGAATCTATCAGAAACCTCTCCCACTTTAACCAGAACATATTTATCACTACCCAATCGGCTCAGAACTGGTCCCCATTAAAATCACTACCCCTAGATTAAGCTGTTCACCCTTTTAATAACATCTTTCTTAGCACACTAAACAGCCTAGCTCCTCTTCTTACAGTTCAAACAAAATCTAACCATGTCTCCTGGTTAACTAAGCACACCAAGCAAACCTTCCAGTCTAGGGACAAGGCCTGGAAAATCTGGAAAAAACTGTAGAACTATACAAAATTAGCAAAACTATAAAAACCTTAGGAAATGTTGCAAAAAAACTTATCATAACTGATAAGAAGACCTATTTCTCCTCACAACTATCCTCCGAAAATAATAACCCCCCAAATATTCTGGAAATCTGTATCCTCCTTCTTAACCCAGGTAACATTCAAAATCCATCACCCTCTCCTGACCAAGACCCTTACCAAATAGCACAAACATTTAACCCCCTTCACTGAACCCATTTAAAAACTACTCAAGGACTCATCCTCAAAAACCAACCCTAGTTCCAAAAATAGCACACAAATAAATCCCATATCTACCTCTTTACACACTGTAGCTCCCTCGAATAGTATTCTATCCAACTTACCATTCTCACTACAGACTGTACCTACATCCCTAATTCTAAAATTGCTAACCAAACTAAAGCTCTGCTCACTCTCTGCTGATAACTTACCACCTGAATACCTACAATTTGCAGCCAGAGCTATAGCATACCCTGTTAGTATTCTTATCAATCGCACTACCACTGAATCCTATGTGCCCCATCTTTGGAAAAAAATCCATTGTGACCCCACTACACAAAGGTGGTAATGCCCATGACTTTTCAAACTACTGGCCAATCTCCATTCTCTCCACAGTATCAAAAATCCTGGAAAAATGCATACAAACCCAACTCCTACATCACCTCTCCAACAACAACATCCTCGCTCCCACCCAGCATAGTTTCTGCTCGGGTCACAGTACAAGCACAGCTTTACTCTCTTTCACTGATACTGTGAACAAAGCTCTTGATACTGGCCTGTCAACCTCAGTACTCCTGTTAGACCTATAAAAAGCTTTTGACACAATATCACACCCTAAGCTATTACAACACTTACAAAAACTAGGATGCTCTCCTAATTTAATAACCTGGTTTTCCTCTTACTTAAATGATTGGCAGCAATCAGTTAGATGGCAAAACCAACAATCTGAGTACCTACCAAACAACACAGGTGTCCCCCAGGGTCCATTTTAGGACCTATACTTTTCAATATATTCATTAATGACCTAAATAAAGCCTCCCAACAAAGCATATTGATTCAATATGCAGATGATTCAGCGATGATCTCCTCCTCCAACAATTTCTCAGATCTCCAGAAGATCACTCAAGATGCTTTCTCTTCCATAGAAACCTGGCTAAATGACACCCAGTTAATGCTAAACCCAAATAAAACTAAACTGTTGCTATTCTCATCTAAACCTCCATCTGCTGATTTTAAAATCTTTTCTCACAACAAAACAGAAATTGAACAAGTGCAATATGCAAAACTTTTAGGAATTACTATTGATAACAAACTCTCTTTTGAACAACACATACTCAACACAGTAAAAAAAAACACTTCAAACTGGGCAAACTATACCATCATAAACTTTACCTAGATAAACAAACTAAGATAAAACTTGTTAACACTTTACTTATCCCATCCCTCTTGTATGGAAGCCCCATCTTCACCAACCTCCATACATCCCTCAGTAATAAGCTGCAATCATGCTACTACAAAATAGCAAAATTTGCCTCCAACATGCTCAACCTCACACACCACTGCAATGCTATCTAAAACCTGTCCTGGCTAGAATTTCACCACCATCTCTACTATACTCAATTAACATTTGCTCATAAGCTAATTGTCCAACCTGACAGCTGTCCCGCACTTCACTCTGTCTTGCACACGTATACACCTACTCGAACCCTACACTCCTCAGATAAAACCCTTCTAAATGTAGTAAGACTCAATAAAAGAGCAGGACAACGCCTATATTCATATAGCATCATCAGACTATGGAATAACCTCCCTTCTTCAATTACCCAGCTTGACTCACTCAATGCCTTTAAAACTGCTTTCAAAACCCACTTTTTAAACAATCCCAGCTGTACCTGTGAAATACAATGTAAGCCCCCTTAACTCCACAAATATATTATTCTAATAACCGGCTTAACCCTCTCTGATATCTAATTCTCAACTGAATCTTTATTTCTCTAACCATTAAAATGTATCAATTTTACTATCTATTCTTAACTAATCATGGAATGAAAGTCTGCTATACTTTCACTAAGGTTTCACTACTGTTATTCTGATTGAATGTATATCACTGAGAATCTGCATGCATCTCTGTAACATTATACTGTTTGTTGTACTTACGCCTGTATAATCATTGTACAATACTTTAACTGTGGAGTTTTTCTCCACAGGCCTCAACTAAAAAATGGGTTCCTGACCCAGTGGACTTTCCCAGTTAACAAATGTCAAAAAATAAATAAATAAATAAATAAATAAATAAATAAAATAATTTCCACATGGTTAGTTGGACACGGAGTAGCTCAAACGTGTCATATTGATTGACCAGCATTGAGATGTGCCTATCCTTTATGTAGATAGATACACCTCCACCTTTTGCTCTTTCATGTCCAGTGAGTGGATGGAATGTATAAAATGCATTATAGCCATGCTCTGCCAGAGTGCTTTCCTTGGCTTTGAACCATGTTTCAGTAACTGCACAGATGTCGGCATTCTCCAGGGTGAGAAGAGCTACCAGGGAGTCCAATTTCTTATTGAGACTCCTAGCACTGAGCAGTAAAACCTTTAGCTTGTCATGAGTAGCTTTTATTATGTTGGAAAGTTTGTCTGTTGGGCAATGCCTAAAAAATGTGCTATAGGGGGTGGATAATGTTTTGGCTGATATCTGAAAGCCTAGAGGTGACAGATGAAGACAATCGCTGGCCAAGCAGCAAGGCGTGTCAATCATGTCCTCCTAGGCTGACAAGTACTGGACCCATTTGGAATGACACCAGTAGCTAAGCCAATTGATAAAGTCAATCATTTTCTCCAGTGTGATGATAGGGCAGTATTCATAATCTCAGCCTACACCCTACAGTAGGGTTATGACAGTGAGGAATGGAGTGCATTCAGACAGCTGCTGCAGGACCTACTAGATAAAGCAGGACAACATGATTTGGTGCTGATAATGGATGACTTGAATGCACATATCGGGATAGACAGCACAGGATATGAAGACCACATGGGTGGGGCAAACGGAATAAAGAAGGAGAGGCCATTCTAGACTTCTGTCTGGTAAATGGTTTGTTAGTAACCAGCACATGCTTCAGAAAGACAGACAGTCACAAGATCACATACAAGAGTTGCCAACATGCAACTCAAGTAGACTTTCTCCTAGTAAGGAAAGGGCACTGGGGTAGAATCAGTGATTGCAAAGTCATCTCCAGTGAAACAGTCGGCCTACAGCATAAATCACTGATTGCCACAACCAGCTGCAAGTAGTAGTTAGAGAAGGCTCTAAGGTCGACAGAGGCCAGGCTGAAGACCTGGAAGTTGACTGGTGAGAAAGTACAACAGTTCAAGGAATTAGTCAAGGCTCTAGCACCCCAAGAAGAGGAGCAAATAGGTGGAGTTGAAGAAGAATGTCAGCAATTGTGAGGACTACAGAACAGATATGTGGCTGAGCCAGGTATGGAAATGAGGTACATAAGGAAAGTTGCTAGTGGAATACAGAAGTCCAGGAAGCCATCAAAAGAAAAAAAAGAAAGAGTGCAGGAAAAAGTGGGAGATAGAAAAGACGGACCAGGATAGGAAGAAATACTGGTTGGCTAACAAAGAAGCTAAGAAAGGAGTTGCAATAGCAAATAATAGGACATGAGAGGCACTCTACCAGCTTCTGGAAAGTGATTCAGTAGGTGGCACAAAGAAAATGTATAATGTTGCAAGGCAAAGACAGAAAGATGAAGAAGATAGTCACACAACCTTCATATGGGATGTCAGTAACAACCTGCTCATCAGTCCACAGGACAGCAAAGGCAGATGGAAGGAGTACTTCCAGCAGCTTCTGAATGAAGAAAACCCCACAGAAGCTGTACTGCTCCAGGCACAGTATATGATGGGAAAAGAAGAGGAGTCCATCCTAGAAGAAGTAAGAACAACACTAAAGAAAATGAAGTCAGAGAAAGCAGCAGGATCAGATGAGGTCACAGCAGATATGATAAAGATACTCGGTGAGATAGGGGAGAAATGGCTCCTGAGGGTACTCATAACAGTGTGGAGAGAGTGGCATATTCCAGATGACTGGAGAATAAGCATATTCATGCCAGTGTATTAGAACAAAGGGG
Source organism: Protopterus annectens (assembly GCF_019279795.1). NCBI lineage: Eukaryota > Metazoa > Chordata > Ceratodontiformes > Protopteridae > Protopterus > Protopterus annectens. The sequence continues at coordinate 1,182,553,206 of NC_056746.1, read as the reverse complement.
ACATCCACAACTGTGGGTAGTACAGAGATATCAAATTCCTGTCACATTGCATGAAAGTTCTGGAGAGGGTGACTGATAAATGGAAATGCAGAGAAGTAGAAAGTAAGATGGGAGATGAGCAGTTTGGATTTAGATCAGGATGCAGCACAACTGACCCAATGTTTGCGGTGAAACAGATAGTTGAGAAGAAGCTAGAGATGAGGCGAGAGTCCAACTGGGCATTTCTAGACTTAAAGAAAAAATATGACAAGGTTCCAAGAAAGCTGATTTGGGTAGTACTGCAGTGGTTTGAAATCCCAGAAACATTGATAGAATTAGTGCAGGCTATGTACAAGGACCCAATGACTTAAGTACGAGCAGTGTTCGGTCTCACAGAGGGGTTCTCAGTGTGATTGGGTGTGCACCAGGGTTCAGCTCTGAGTCCACTGCTGTTCATACTGATGATTGACTACATTAGCAAACAGGTCAGTGGGGACTGAGCAACAAATTTTCATATGCAGACAATGTGGCATTACAGGCAAACTCTAAGCAGTAACTTCAACAAAGGATAAGGGAATGTAATGCAAAACTGAGGCATATGGGTTGAAACTAAGTAGAGATAAGAAAGTGGTAATGGTAGCAAGTTGGGAAATTCAGAAGAAGCTGAAAATTGAGATAGAAGGAAAGATAGTGGAACATATTAATAGCTTCAAGTATCTGGGAGGGGTGACTGAGGAGAAGGGAAGTCTGGATGAAGAGGTCAAAACTAGAATCAGAGGGGCTACAGCCAACTGGCACAGAGTGTCAGGTGTTGTCTATGACAGAAGAATGTCAAAGAATCTAAAAAGTAATGTGTACAAAACAGTGGTGTGACCAGTACTGCTCTGTGGTACAGAAACCTGGGCAGTAAAGACAGAGCAGATGATGAAGTTAGAGGTGATGGAAATTATGTGCCTGAGATAGTGGTAGGATGTACACTGGGTACAGATGAAGAAATGAGGACATAAGAGCAGAAGCCAAAATTTGGGACAGACAGGAAGAAGGTAAGAGGAAATGAGGGCATCCAGCAAAGAGGTGGACAGATTATGTGAGATAAGATCTGTGACAGTTAGGCATGAGGGTCAAAGAAGGCAGAAGTGTGGCATTGAATTGAGAGAGATGGCGACAGTTAACATGACACCTCAACCCCATATATAAAATAAGAAAACGGGGGTTGCTGATGACGACGACTGTGGCATCATCCTTGGAGATGGTTGAATGCTACTGCATGCTAGGCTCATACCTGCCTGTAACACATATTCTGAGCACCCAATCATGTTTCTCTTCATAGTCCAAGGAGGTACATCTCAGGTCATTTACACCAGTGTGGACTATGACTGAGCCATACTTGTACTTAGGGGTAAGTGCCCTGAGTGCTTGCATGATATGGAAAATCTTGGCCCCTGCCAGGCAACTAACTGTAACCTTACTCTTATCCAGCCTCATAAGAGGGACATCAGTGTGTCTCACAATGGAGTCTCCTATGACAATAATATTGGGATGTGGAGTGTTTTACCTTATGGGGTTAGTAGATGAGGCACAATGAGATGTGGCTTTATGCGTTGTGATGGAAATTGTCTTGTCTTGTTTGTGTGCATGTGGAGTTTCTGTGGACTGCACCTAAGAGGCCTTTGAGGTTTGGGTGAGCACTTCTGCATGTGTCGGTCTATGTGTATGGTCCTTTGTGGGTGCGATGGGTGGTGTGTGTGAGTTGCTGACAACTTGTTTATTGCTTTTTGTATCTGTATGTGAGAGTCTAGTCTCCATTGTCAATGTGTAACTACATCTTTCACATACTGTATTTGTCTGTTTGAGAATTAAGTGGTTGTCAGTGCATATAAAGCAATTGTTACATTGTTTCTGGATACCCATGTCCACCAAGCTGGATGCAGAGATAGCAGGAAAGTGCCCATCCATGGTTGCAGGTCCTAACGTGTACTTGAAAAGGTAGGAGTGGAGGGTGTCTGCAACCAGATGAGGGAAGGATTCTTACTTGGTGTAATCTGCTGCTAACTTAAACAGAGATGCTGCCCTGTGCCAAATCAGATGCTCCCTCAGCCTAAATAGTCCTGGGTTCTATAATAAGGTAACTAGCACAGTAAACTTTCACAGTATAATGAAAATAAGTAATGTTTGGAGATGTTTGTATCTGTCTGGGGCACTAGCATAGCTCCATGCAAATGTCACAAATTTATGCCAGCACTAGAAATACAGAAAACTGACTACTGAGCCCTCTGGTCAATAAAATGACTACACTTAGAGAGCCTTTTTGTGTGCTTCCAAACTCAGATAGGCCAAGTAAGCAACTACTGCCACTAGATGAATAATCACAGTCCTCCTAATGTAAAAGCACAGTAAAAGAGTGTCCAGAGTGAAATGCTGCCACAAACAAAGCTACCGATACAGCAGCATAATTTAAAGTTCTGATTATTCAATAAACGTACTTTGCTTTATAGAAATGAATCAAGAACTACTCAATTATGCAGAATTTATAAAGGTACTAAAACAAGGTAAGTTGATTAATAAGCCCTCCAGCCAATAAAACAGCTACATGCAGGAGTCTCAGTTTTGTCTCCCCAACTGATATAGACCAGGCTACCACCCACTTCCACTAGATGGAAAATCCACTGTCCTGTTGATGTAAAAAGACAGAAAAGTGCTTGCTAGAGTGTAAAAATATGCTACTTTATTTAACATCTAGCTGGATACTGAATTCAGAGCAAGTAAATCAGTAGAACAGCCAATGAGGGAGGTTTCAGTCTTCAACCCAGCTGCCTTCCTTCTTGCTTCAGTCACTGACGGTGTGACCATGCTCATCTATTACTCTAGGTTCTTCTCATGTTGTTCCTGTCTCCTGGGGTAGAGGTTGCCCACCCACTCCACTGTTTTATGAAGGAACTCCTAGAAAAAACAAAGTGTAAGTCCAGCCATTTTTCTTCATCTAGAGCAGATAACTGGCTGGGTTTGGCAGAAGAGTCACTGAGAGCAATATAGTCCTTGATTAATGGTTATCCTCATCAGAATTTCTTCCCTGTCAGATTCTGATTCCCAGTCTGACAGACAGAAATTAGACAGAGATAGTGTATCACATATTCCCTCACTACACAGTGGAGATTTTGAGCTTGAAAGAGAGCATTTCCTCAGATTCTCCTCCTGAAAATGATCCTTTTCAAATAATATTGACAATATGAGGGGCCTTATGTGTTTGCTTTGGATTCTTCAGCTTGTTGTTTTGTCCTTTAGGTTCTCTACAACTCTGAGAGTCTTTACAACGTGTCTAGCTCCTGTAATGCCCCACTGCAGGTTGCAGGGCATTTATGTTTTCCCTTATCTAGATGATTTCCTGATTTTTGTAGATTCTTTCAAAGTTGTCAAGGAATCTCTAGATTGGGTAATAAAGCTATTTCTCAGCTTGGGATTTCAGGTGAAAAGAGATAAATATTTTTCATATTCCTTCTCATAAGATAGTGTTTCTATGATGCCTTCTAGATGCAATATTTATGTTGACTTTCCTCTTTCAAAAGAAAGTGGAGAGTTACAGGGAACTGTTTCTGGTATTTTCAGACTAGATTCAGGCATGAGCCAGGGACTATCTCAGAATTCTAGGTTTTGATGGCCTCAACTATTCTCATAATTCCATGATTTGTCAAGTCAGTTTGGACTAAACACCAGCACAGTTTATCATTTTAAATTTCAGTGCTGGGCTTTGTAAAAAGGAAGCTAGACTGGTGGGTGAATTGGTTGTCTCTCAACTGTGTTCTTCTTTTTTCTTCTCCTCTCCAATCCCCATTCAGTCTGTAATGACAAATGTTTCAGATTTTGTTTGGGTAGCTGTGTCCAATGCTGTGAAAGTGCAGGGTCTAGGAATAAACAAGACAAGTTAAAACACATAAATATTAAGGAAACTATACCTGTAATAAATGCCCTCAAATCTTTGAACCATCTTTAGATTCCAAGCCCTCTGTTAGCTATCACAGACAACACCTTAGTGATGTGGTACATAGGCAAGCAAGGAGTAGCCCGGTTCCAGCCCCTTTGTAGACTAGCTATGGTAGCTTGGGATATAGCATCTCAGTTCAATTTATCCCGCCGTGCTACATACATACATTCATTACATTAGAGCGCAACATTGGGGAAGACAAGCTGAGCAGGACCAAAACAGACCCTCATGAATGGAAGTTTCACTCAGGGGTCTTCCAGGAATTGATCCATCTGTGGGGAACTCCTCAGTTAGACCTGATTTCCTCCATTCAATGCAGACAGCTAAAGAAATTCTGCTCCAGGACTCTTTGCAAGCTAGTCTGGAAGACAGATACTTTATCATTCCCATGAATGGGAATGTTTCTGTATGCTTTTCCAACCTTTCCTCTGATAACCAGATTTCTTCTCAAGATTCAGAAAGGCTCTCCAAACAGTGTTTCTCTCTTCTTCATTTCTGCATATCTGCCCCTGGATTCCCCCTTTCTACCATACCTCTTGTGAAACAGTTTTTGAAAGGGGTGTTACATATTTTCCCATCTAGTAGACAGGTGGATCCTTCTTGGAATTTTAATTCTGTTTTAGAAAAAGTTACAGTTTCCTTTTGAACCTGCTTATGACACTGATTTAAAGTTATTATTTTGGAAAGCTGTTACTTATTGCTCTGACTTCTGCAAGAAGAGTATCTGAATTACAGTCTCTCACGGTGAGTCATCCGTACATTGTATTTCACAAAGGCTGGCTGACTTTGAGAACAAATACTTTTTTATGCATAAGGTTGTTTCAGATTTTACACTTAGCCAGGTTCTTTATCTCCCTGTTATTTTGTTCACCAGAGACTAAAAACAGGGAGGGGGGATTCTTCATGCTCTGGGTGTCCATAGGCAGCTCAGATTCTGTATTCACAGATCAAAAATTTTCAGGATGTTTAATTAACTGTTTGTTTCTTATGAAGGTAAGAAGAAAGGACAATCAGTGTCTAAATAGACATTTTCCAAATAGTTGTCACATGATATTATTTTTTGTAATTCTTATCACAACAAGTTACTTCTAGGTAAGGTCAGGGCTCACTCTACTAGAGCCCTGGTCTCTTCTATAGCTTTTTGGTAAGGGCAAATTCTAGAAACACACTAAAGGATGCAACTTGGTCTTTGGTGCATGCCTTTACAAACACTGCAAATTAGATTCCTTCACTAGCTCTAGAGCAGGCTTTGTTAGGACTATTCCCCAAGGGAATCTGTACTCTGATCCAAGTTCTTTCCCCGTTACTCATTAAGCTATGGTATTCATCCCATATTCCTTAAGGTTACTGTAACAGTGGTCTAACGATGAACATAGTATAGTTGTGTAAGTAAAATTACCATAACAGTAGATGTTTGAATAGAGCTGCAATAGCCGTTCTCTCTCTCTCTCCCCCTATCTGCCTATTTTTGCTATTTTTACCAGGGTGTGAGATATTTTATTTATTTATTTATTTTATTTTTTACTATCTTAGAGGGCTGTAGCTTTCCTTTATTTCTTTTGAGGCAAGAAAGCTTTAAAGTATTTGGCATCGTAGTCACTGGTTTTCTCTGTATCCCTCATGTATACCAGTAGCTAGGGTGTGTGGATGGAGCCCTAAAAATTTGGGAGGTTGGCTGTCTGGTCCATTCCTTGGGAGGATGTCCCATTATTGCTTAAGATTGCAACAGCAGTGATCTATTCAAACATCTACTGTTAAGATAAGTTTACTTACACAAGTGTAGTTTCTTCTATGTTATATAAGTCAAGCCAATTGTTTATGTATACTAAAGACTGATAATGTTGTATGGAGCTAGCCATCATGGTTAGCATTTTGTAATGAACAGTCACATAACTATTTACATATTTATAGAAACAGAATTTCCCCTTTAAAGGTACTGCATCTTTAGGTCTACGGGATGGGTTAAAAAGGAATATTTGACAGACAGAAGAGGTATGGTGAAGATTCATCCTTGTGAAGAAAACATGTACATTTGTATGTTGTTTTAAGATATTCTACTTATTTTGTTCCTGAAAATGGAATGTTCTTTAATCTAGAATCCATGAGACGGTGGTTTCAGTTAGTGGGCATAATTTTGTTGAAACGTTTTTCCAGCTAGAAGTCTGAAAGGTGGTCTATTTACTGCTAATGCACCATCATCATGGCTTCTGAAAGCGTATGGAGAGGATTTGGTATGTAACGTGCTTCTTAGGGATGGGCAAAAATTATTTAGGATTTTAAATGCAAGAAAAAGGAAGAATGGATTGCTGCATCTGTGAACCCTTTGGCCTTCTGTAGTGTAACACCATGATGTTCTAAATGGTGGGACAGGTTAATAAATCTACAGATGGAATTTATGGCTGATTGAATTTTGTTAGCATTGTGGTCTGAGTAGAAGAAGATGATGGGAATACATTTTATAACCTGGGTATGAAAATATTTTTAGCAAGAACGTCTGGATTCCTTGGTAGATTTATTTGAAATGGAGCAAGATGCTTTCAATTGGGTAGAAACTGTAGCACCTGCTAGGTCAGTGTGGAGTTTAAATATCAGGATTGGTCTAAAATAAGGCTGAGGTACTTCTCAACTGCAGAAATGTACTCATGTTTGGAGTACTTATTTATAGTAGGGGTGGTTGAAAAGAGTTTTGTGTTGTGGAGACATTTTGAGTTACTTGTTGCTTGCTTGCCAATATCAAGAGACGAGAAGTCTGAAGTGATATTTAGACTAGTGTTGGGGAAAGGCATTAACAAATAAATAAATATTGCTGGGAACTGTAATAATCCTTCCCATTTCCCTTTGGGCAAATAGGAGCTCTAACATATTTATATAACTTTCTTTCCCACATATGATTTATTTTTTTTTTTTTGCGTGGTCACATTGTTGGGGAGGCTGCTGGATAAAATCTTTTGGGTCATGATGGTTTTTATAATATTATACTTCTGATCTCAAAAGGTGCCCCCATTTCCAGTTATTGATGTGTTTTTTTTCTGTATGCCCTGGTTCTTTTTCTTATATGGAATGGACGCACTTCATGGCATATGTAATATTGGTCTCTAAATACTTGATTATACTTGCTGTCCGACTTATTGCACCATGGATGTAGGCAGATATCTTACACATATAGCTTGCATTTTTCCCAAATTAAATTATAATCTGAGATTACTTTAGATTCCTTAAGGAACTGTGTTATTTTGCTTATTTACTCCCCTTGGAATCTCTAGTGGCATGTCTTCTTTGCCCACATTAAAGGATGAGGGTGCAAGATTGTTTAAGTGTAGGTTAACATGTATCACCACAAATCATATACAAATGGTTCCATCACAGGAATGAATAACGGGGAAATAATGGGCACCACCGCTTTGTATTACACCAAATATTAAAAGTCTCTGAAATAACTGTTCCTATTCTAATACAGTTCTTTGCACTCACAGTATACCACGTGATGCCACCAGCATATTGTACAGGAAACCTGCATTTGTCTAAAACAGCAAACAGACAGTGTCAAGCCAGCCTATCAAATGTTTTTCCTGTGTTAAAACTGAGTAGTATCAGAGGGACCATCCATCCTTCTACTCTTGGTAGCAGTCCTAGGACATACCTTACATCATTTATTGGTAGCTTACCATGGATAAATTCAGATTAGGCATCCTGTACAATACCTCCAACCAATGTCTTTAGTGTCATCCCACTTTATAATCTACAGGTAAAAGTTATACTACGCTGATTCCTCACTGTGCTTCAGTGGCATGGGGACTACAATAAATGCCACACACAAGAATGGTTTTCACTGCCACATGAAGTATGAAGATTCAAAATTTCTAACATTTGAACTTCATTATGGGAACAAAGCATTCATAAATTTTAGTAGGCAGTCCATCCAGACATTCTTAACTGTTGTTAAAGATTTAATTATTTCCTTAGTGACGGTCAAAATAAGGGTGATTTCATATACTCCAATAAAATGTAGATAGAGCACTTCAGATGGCCACACCAAAATTAAGAGCAGCAAACCGTTTATTAAACCATTAAAACAATATAAATTGGCCAATAAAACAGTAGGATCAATCAGTGAATATTTTCTGTCATATGATGAAAAGGATGAAAGAACCAATTCTTCCCTGTGTTTGAAAATATGGTTATTATTAAGTGAACCTGTTATATTTAAAAAATGTTTAAAAATGTTTTTAAACAAATGTTTTTAAGATTTTGTATATGTTTTATTGAAAGCAATTCACTGGTGTATACTTATGGATTATTTATTTATGAACATGCCACCACCTACGACTATTGGAAATATTCACTGATTGATCCTGCTGTTTTACTGACCAATTTATATTGTTTTTACTATAAATAAGATGGTATTAGGAGGTATGCATTCATCTGATGAAGTCATTATTTTGACGAAAACACATTCTGGTTTTATTAGCATTTATGTGTGTTTATATGGCATGCGGTCGTTTTTACTGCGACTTTAATAAATGGTTTGCTGCTCTTAATTTTGGTGTGGTCATCTGAAGTGCTCTATCTACATTTTATTGGAGTTTTGGGTTTGAGCACTTTACTTCCATACATTATCAGTTTTTGGAGCATGATTTCATAAACTACAGGTATTGCTGTGAAGAGCAGGGAAATTTAGTCTTTAAAACGTTTCCACTGGGCCATAATCCAGACTCAGAAATGCTCCCTTAATATTTAAGGAACTACCATAGACCTGAATAATATCCCAGGTAGAATTAACTATTTCTCTTTCAATTAGCACCTTAGTGAGTTCACTCATGCAGAGTTTTCCTATAATTTGCTTTCAATTTTTGGTGCTTGGTGGGGTAATATTTCCATCTTAAACACTCCACAACTACTGAGGTTTTAACAATCCAGAGTCTGTTGAGCTTGCAGTCTCAGAGTTATAGTAACTCCTTATATTCTTTATTTGCATGTGTGCTTCCCTTAGCCATGAATCTCTAACAGCATTATATTCTTCTGTCCATTGTTTTTCAAGCCCCCTTAGGCAAAATCTTCAGTTCTGTGTATAAATGACATTTGAAGGTATCCCTATTTCATGTTTGCTGACATCTATTTATCCTCGTCAACTCTTATTTTTTGAAGCCAGTTTTAAAAAAAAAAACGCCCATTCGCCCATATACAGACACACACACAAAGACAAACATATACCTACGCTACCAATGTCTAACTAATCCCACCCTACTGTGATCACCTAAGCAGACACACACACACACACACACACACACACACACACACACACACACACACACACACACACACACACACACACACACACACACACACCAGACACTAATCATACCTCTGCATACATTCACACACACATGCACATACTCAACACTATCTGCCTGCTAAACTTACCAGCATTCACCTCTAACACGATCTCATCCATTGTAAACAATTGGTGACCATGGGCTTTTGGCCAAGTTAATTAAGTCATCTAGTGTAAGCAATTTACATATCTGGTAGTTCTATGAATCACTTGGCTGCATAAATCAATTACCACAGGCATTTCCAGGAGAGGGTACATGGCTAATTATTATATACCTCTTCCCCAGAACACCTCATTAGCATTTGCAGTAGGCCACAGAAACAGTCCACTGCAGTGCTGCACGTTTCTGAGGTGAAGTACTGTAGTAGGACTGTCTGAACTGGAAACATCTACCATCAAGGGTACAAAGAGCTTACTGCGGCAGGTAATATGTCAGAATCTTGGCCTAAGTGTTTTATTTCATGTGGACTTTATCAGACTACATATTTAAACATGCAGCATTCAAAACTTACATACATTCCAGTGTCATGTGACCAATTACATCAAACATGATGATACCATAATTGCAATAATGTTTCAAAGCCCTTCTTTAAAAAAAAAAAAAAATCAAGTTCTTGCCTCATCCAGTCCTGGAGGAATACATGCATTTAGCCTTATCTGCCATCAGTATTTCTTCTAGTCAAGTAAACTTTTCAAATGCTTTCCCTTATTTGTAATGGCATCTAGTTTTCCCAGTTAGGGGTCGCCACAGCGGATCGCCAGTCTGCTTATGAGTGGCAGTGGATTTTTACTGTATCAAGTTGCCTGCACAGCATCCAGCCTTCAAGGAATGCACACCCACTCATGCACGCACCTACCTGCATGTCTTTAAAGTTCACTTGACCATGGGGAGGACATGCAGACTCTGCACAGAAGGCACTCCAGCCGAGAATTGAACGGGCGAGCCTCTTGCTGTGAGGCGACAATGCTAAATGCTGCACCACCGTGCTATCTAACATAGCAAATTTAAAAGCAGCTTCTTTACAGATCTTAGTGTTGATCAATTGTCTAGCATGCAAGTGTTCATAGACATGTTGTTGCAGCATTCTAGAGGTTCTATGCATGTAACAACTATAGAGTTTTATGCATCTTGCAATGTACCCTATGCACTTAACCTTTACAAGAGAACTACAATGGTATTAAATGTGCCCTCAGTCTAATAATCATCACATCTTGAATGTCAGTATCTAAATAAGTATACATTGGTTACAAGCACCACACTTCACCATTCCCTCATATTTTTTTGTCTACACTTTGACTTTCTCTAGAAGAACTTTTAATCTTTGTCCTTTCTTATACAAAAAAATGTGAAATTCTCCTTCTACTTTTTATCTGCCAAGAACCCTTTTAAAATGTTCCAGTTCATCACTATGTCATGTACAGCATGCACTTGTACTGAGTGGAACAATTTCATTGCCATTCCTTTATTACTCAGTTTGCTTTTCCCATCTTTTTTTATAGGGGGAAGGGAGCTTGTAATGGGGCACAAAAATTATAAATGTCCTTTCTTCCCATGGCTGCCTCCGTAATTTTGGTCAGATCATCTTCACCGAAGTAACTTAACCTAATAAACTGCCTGTTAACAATGTTATTTTTCATCCATGGGAGGTACGCATTGCAGGATACAATTTTCTTATAAATACTTATACTTAAAATATTGCCTTTTTTAGTAACTTGTACATCTAAATAGCCAATCTTTTTAAAATCATAGGTGTAGGTAAATTTAAAAAAACAAATAAAACAAATCATCCATATTTGATATAAGAAACAGGGATTTTCTACAGCTAACGTGAAGTTTATTCTGGAAATAATGAATGTGATCCTTTCATATCCTTTCTGTGACCCTTGAAGGTAGATACTTTAAGCAGGTTACTAGAGTTGCAGTGATGAGAGAGATGACCCCAATCTATGTAAATATATTGATGGCAGCTTGGAAGAAAGAGTAAATTATCAGATTGGAACACATACAGAATATTAAGTTTATGGGGTGTATTACTGAAAAATATTTTTCTTATCAGGCAAACATCAGTAGTTTTATTGCATATATTAATAATGTGAATGGCATGTTGGGGAGAAAGATACCTAGTAACTGTTATAGCATTAGGTGTAAAGAGCGAGTCATATGCCAGTCATGACCTACTGGTGTACTCGTAGGCTGCTACATCTCTGGTCACTGCTAAGACGGGTGAGAGGAAGACCCAGAGGCACTAGGCACTGCCAGAATGAGTGTGAGGTTAGGCTGGTGGTTGTTATTGATGCCTGCCTGGGGAGGGAGGCAAACTGGTTTCAAAAGAGCATCTTTCCTACTGACTTTTTAATGAGTGTAGTATCTGGTTTGGAATGGACTGTTCAATGAGAACAGTGTCTTCAAGATTCACAAAAAAATGAATGTCATTAAGTGCACTTTACACAGCTCTAGCATAAAAGAAATGGTGTTCTGAGAGTCTGTGTCATGGAGATTCTTAATCGGGATTCACCATCTTAGGTCTTGCACACTGCACAAAATGCCCACGCATTGGACATTAGAAGTTTGTAAGTCCTAGCCATAATGATTTAGGCATACTGTAGCACCTGTATAATAGAACATGAAATGCATAACCAATGGAGCATTTGAATGCATAGGGGGCATACATTCAGATATTAGATGCAAGATGATGGAAAAATCAGTACAAGTATTTTTATTGAGGAGCACTACTTATAAATTAGAGAGTCAAAAGTTCAGAATAAAATGAAAACTTGTGTTATTATTTTCTTATACTTTTGGATTCTTTATCATTGCAGAAAACATTTGTGTTATAAATATTAAAATTGTTATCATGCTCATCCTAGGTAAAGAACCTTCTTCCCCCTGAGTGACAATGCAGATGTAAATAGGCACTATACTATTTCTAAATTCAGTTGCATGCTAGAGAACTTAATTTAGATTTTAGTGCTGTGCAAGTCACATGTTAACACGGAGGCAGGGTTTTCAGAGAGGCTTGTTAGCATACAGCAGGTCAGATTGCACACGCTTCAGTGGAGTGGGTTGCAATAGGACGCACTAAGAGTTTACAATTGGAGTTTGTCCTTTTGTATTTTCCTTCCCCCATCCATGGGCTATTAGTTGAATGACTGGTTTTCACTCAGCAAGAGATGCTGTCTAGTCCCCTTCAGACTTACAGCCTCTGCAGCAGTGAAACTACATCTACTTCAGTATGCACTTGTTTTTTGCAAAGCTGTGTGGCATAATTATTCCAGTCTAGGCAATATTGTTTTTATGCTTTTGCTGCATGCTTTTTTCCTTCTCTGGTAATTATTTTTCATATAGTCTGCATTAGTCTTGCTTATTAGTGTGTGTTCACATGTAGATATACCTTTCTAATCATTCTGGTTACATTATTTCACAGAACAGTATTCATTTTTGGACAGCTGAATCTTGCAAACAAATCCATTGAGTGGTAAATATCCTAATATTCTAAAGAATAAAATGTTTTGCATTTTTTCAATAAAAAATTCAGGCAACTGTGAAAGTGAATCTAGTCACTGTACTAAAAGTATTTTCCACATTAGCTAATGCTGTATATTGTGCTTCAGAAATCACCCAGTAACTGTTTGTTTACTGACTACATCCTACTGAATTTTTTATGTTTTTTCTTCCCTGCATTGTGGCACAATGTTTGGAGTATTCATTCCTTTCCCATACATTTGGCTGCAGTAGTGTTACTCTGATTACCTTTTGAAAGTTGAGGCAAATGTAGTCTACATATTTCCCCATATTTTTTCTATGTCTGTGCATGTGTATGTATACAATACTTATATCGTCTATTAAGAGGCGATCTCTGCTTGACTTACAAAGCCATGTCTGACCCAGCCCTGTTAGAAATGTTACAGCTAAAGAAATCCCAATCCCTCTGCACCACACGCTCCAGGGACCTCAACCTCATTACCACAATCAACAGAACATGCTAGAGGGACAGGTTCATAACCCAGAGACTGCCCATGCTCTGGAACAGACTTCCCATACATGGTAAGCAGAGCACCTCACTGGCCCTTTTCAAGAGAAATCTTGATGAGTGGGTGGGAAATAGAAAGTTCACCCCAGGATCACTCCAGTAGCTCTACTTGATAGAGGTACCGGGAACTAACGGTGGCATGATGCCAGGGCACTTCTATGGGCTAGGCTTGTAAAGGCTCCAGGGCCGTTGGCCTAGTACACACCTATGAACCTATATAATGTACATTTATAGTCATGTGATTTGAAAACCGCAGACCTTTGTATGTCTCACTGACAGAATTGCATTTCAAGGCATTCCTGTATGTCTGCTAATTCTGTATATGCTGAATATCTGATAATGTATGTCTTTTAATGAAACGACATATTAATGCATATAATCGTTTTAGCGGAATACTTTGTGCTACTACTGCAGTTCCCTTCATGTTCTCTAAGCGGCGCTCTGTTCTGGCTGAGATGGTTGTGTTGACCAGACTACTTACCCCATTATCAAGATGGAAATAAATAACATAAACAAATGCGCGTGTCACCATATGTTTACAACTTACAATGCATTACGTGAGTCTATAAAAATCTATCTGTATTTGTGTGTGTGTATATAGTATATAAACACACACATGTATTTTTTATATGTATAACACATAATGTATACAGACATGCACACTTACACCTATATGTGTGTTGCAGTGGGTGTCTACATAAATGCGTGCATACACTCATATGCTGGCATACAGGAGACATTTTGTCTAAGGCAACAGTATAACAGCTCCTAATGGCTATCACATCACTCTCCCTTTATTGCTAGTTTTACAAGTAACAATCATTTCCATTTCTTATATGCCAGTTGACAGACTGTTTATAGTGTGACTCAAGGAACACAGAACTCATCATCATCAACACATTTAAATATGGTAATCTTACTTGGGTGTTGACACACTTTCTGACTGCAGTTTTTTAGGGTTACTGTTGCCATATCCCTGTAGACAAATGCAGTGAAGGGTACAGGATTTGGGAGGAGTATTTCACAGGAGTTAGGCTGAGCAGCAGGTGGCCAAGAGTAATTAGCAGTAGACATAAATTTGCTATTACAGAGCTGGAGTTCTTCCTAGACATAGAAACAGAAGGCAAACAAAGGAACTGTCAACTCATATTGGACAGCACAAGTATAGTTCAGGCAGGGAGCAATCCACAAAAAGGGCGAGGTGTGCAATAATGGAACATTTTACACTATGTTGTTCTTACAGTGGGCTCTGATCAAGAAAATGGCACTGGAAACAGCCAGTACCAGGCAAGGTACAAATTCATTCATGTTATTGGTGGACACATGAAAATGACAGCTAATAAACAACACCCTCAGTACATGTAATTGGGAGGTTTACAAAAGAGTACTACAGCAGTTTAGAGACACTAGAAAGGTGCAAGGTTGTCCAGTGATATGGCTCATGACAGTAAAACAATGGAGAGCACATATCATGCTAATACTAGAGGCAAGCTATGACACAGTGAAGGTAGCCTTACACCTGGTAAGCTATCAGCTGGCTCCACAAAGCCATGGGATTACAGTGCAAACCTTATTTGACAACCTCCCAAAAGTATGCCATCATTAATGCAAGAGATTGTTTTTAACACTTGCTGTTTAGTATCCCTATGTGGAGCAGTCAGTTGGCCAGAATTAAGTACAGTCTAATGATAAATATGAACAACCTATGACTGATCAAAGAGATGAAGAAGCAATGAGTCCCTGAGGCCCCAGAGGGTACAGAATGTAGTGCAATGCCTATTGCATTACCAATCACTGTGCCTCCAAAACAAGTCTACTCACACAATTTCATCATAGAAAGTTACTCAGGAAGGAGCAGCTTTCAGCCATAAGGACAAAAGAAAGACACCCTGCTTACCCATCTTCAGGTGAGGACTGTGTTAAAGAAAACAATGGAGTGATGCAGCTTAGCCCCCAGATATGTACCCAATGTTTGGTTAGACTCTGCAATCATTTAAGATAGGGGCAGCCTGTCATGCACAATAGCCAAGGGTATCATGGGTCAACATCAAGAAATTAGGAAGGTGGAAGTCCAACACTTATGAAAGCTAGCTGAAAAAATCTGTTATAACGTGTCTAACATTGCTGTCTTTTATATTGCAAAACCAAGACCTCAAACAGAACAGGAAGCAATAATACTGAACTATTTTTATATCAAAATATTATGGATATGGCTGCAGTGAGAACAAATGGTGAACTAGGGCATGGCTAGGAGTTGGGGGTTTGAATTGGCCACAACTAAGGCTAAGGCTGAGGCAAAGGTGCAAGATTTAGGGAAAACCAGACAACCACCTTGCTATACCTAGGATAAAATGATAGATGTCACATGCCATTTGTGGTACTGGTGGTAGGAATATCGAAAGAAATAGCATATTTAAGATATCATTGGCCACAAGCTCAGATGTTATGGTGTGAGGTGATTCACAGGTTAGAATGGCCAAAGAGGCTGAGCCACATCAGTTAGAGTAGCAGAGAGTATTACACATATGAATAATACCACAATGCACAAGTTTATGACAGAAAGTGAGTAAGTTTACATAGCAAAAACCAACATAAAAGGGAAATGGCCAGCAGTGTATCATAATGACAGGGTCCACTTTTCATTAAAAGACTTGGTAGCTTTTTTGCAGATGTAGGGGCAGGAATCCAGAGTAGGTAAAGAGATGTGCTTGGTGGAAGGTGGGAATTTTCCTACTTTTGTGGCAAAATACATAATTCTCAAGACTCAGGTGTAGATCAGTGTGTGTGCTATACCTTTAAGAAGCTTTCCAGTGAGTTAGCAGTGCATATAAGTACTGTGCACGTGCAAGGAAGAGTGCCATTTTGAGTGAGCAGCCAGAGTGAGAGCGTGCAAGTATGTAGTCAGTCAATTAGTTAGATAGTTCATTTAAGTTCAATGTTCCTGCCATTCACCATCATGTATTTGTATACAATAAACTACTTAAACGAATGCCCAAGCCTCAACGTCTTCTTAATGCACATAAGAAGAGTGACATGGTGTCAGAAGTGGGATCCAGAGTTACAACCATGAGGCAACCAGTTAAAGTTGGAGGAATATACAGGAGTGGATCATCCCTACTGCTTAAATGACTCACAAAACAGGTCAGAAACAAATTCCAGGTACTAAAAATTGCTTAAATTATTTCTTTTGCTATAAATATAAAGCAAAGCACTCAGAACACTCAAAACAAATTTCTTATTAAACAAAATGTCTAAAACTGTGACATAGTGATAAAAATATTCAAAATAATTACTAAACTGTTTGAAACAATATACAAATCGCATAAAATGTGCAAAAAAGGGAAAATTACCATATTTTTTTCACTATGTGCTACTTTTTTGTATTAACTGAAACTATTCAAAATATCCAAAGTGTGTAAAATGTTTGCAAGTGTGTGCAGTATTACAGTGCAGTTTTTTTCTCAAAGTAAAGTTGTTTCAAAGAATATTTAGCAAAGTAAGGCTATTTCAAGGCATATTTCACAGAGTACAGTCTTTTGAAGAGCTTATTGTACATTTGAATATCATTAGAAGTACCTGGTGTGTGTGTGAATGTTTGTACATAATTACAAGGGCCATTTTGCATTGTGTTTTATTATAATCTGTGGGCATGGCAGAAGGTTTTCTCAGACCTGCACCACTTGTGTTTGATGACAATATTGCAGAAAATTAGAGAGTGTTGAGGAGGAATACAATATTTTCAAACAGGCTGCTTTTTCTGACAAAGACACATGTACAAAGGCATTTATTTTGTTTAATTTATCTGGTTCAGAGGTCATTGAAAGAGAATGTGTAACCCCCAAAGGAATATTACAAGGGAAAGGTGCTTATTTTACACAATGGATCAAAAGCCTTGTGAAACTTTTGCAGCATATATAACTGATGTGAGAATTAAGGCTAGAGCGTGCAGATTTGGTGATTTGAAAGATGAGTTGATAAAGAGCAGGCTTGTGTATGGTATTAAAGATGATACAGTGAAAAAAAGTTTGCTTTGAGACAGTGATTTGACATTGAATAAGGCCACTGAGATTTGTCAGATATACGAGCTTACAGAAAAGCACACAAGTATGGTTACAAATGAGAATAGCTGTAGAAGGCACAGTGACAAATCTCATGTTGATAGTATGCAGCACTTGGTTAAAAGAAACAGGCCCAAGCACATGGCAGCTACTGCAGGTCCTGTAACAGTCCTTGGAAAACCCAGAGTCTTTCCAGCAAATTCCAGAGCATGCTTGGTGAAGCATAAGGGTGAGTCAGCAAAGTCAAAACATGTGCGCCCATCCAGCTTCATAGTCAACTGTCGTAATTGTGGTGGAAATCATGAACCCAAAAGAGAAAAGTGCTTAGCTTTTGGTCAGCAGTGTCATTCTTGCAATAAGTGGAATGATTTCAAAAGGTTTTGTAAATCAAATAAGGCACATTCTTTTATTAAAAGAGGGCATTCCAAGAGGCAAGTTGATCAGTTAGAAAGGTGTGACTACTTTTTATCTTGATGGTGTGTCTGTTCTTAGTGAAACAGTCAATGCAGTAGATTTGTGTGAAAAGAATGAGATCTTTTGTACTGTTTGGTTTAATGGGAGTCCCGCTCAAAGTAGATATTGGCTCAAAGTGCAATGTTATGTCAGCAGAAACATTTGCTAGAGTAAAAGCTGCAGAACAGCTTGATTTGACAAAGTGTGCAAAATTTGTTGCTTATGGTGGTGAAGAGATTCAAACCGATAGCTCAGTAGAGCTTTCATGTTACTCTGCTGGGAACAGCTATGACTTGCAATTTTTCGTAGTCAATAAACACATGCAGTCATTCTTAGGCCTCAGAAACAGTTTTAAAATTGGACTGCTTTCACCCAATAAAAGAGTTCACCATGTAAGCCTGAATGACAACAGCTCAAAGTTCGCCCAAACTATTTTTTCTGTCAAAATGGTGCAGCTAGGAGTAAT
Organism: Protopterus annectens; assembly: GCF_019279795.1. Lineage (NCBI taxonomy): Eukaryota > Metazoa > Chordata > Ceratodontiformes > Protopteridae > Protopterus > Protopterus annectens. The sequence continues at coordinate 1,182,534,908 of NC_056746.1, read as the reverse complement.
TTGTCCAGTAGAAGAACCTACTGAATGGGTATCTTCCATGGTGGTAGCTCATAAGAAAAGCTCAGATGATATCAATCTGTATTGATCCAAGAGATCTGAACAAAGCATTAAAAAGGCCTCATCATCCAATGCGCAGAGTCAAAGAAGTTGCTGCTATCATGCCAAACACCACTGTTTTTTCTGTCTTAGATGCAGTGTTAATTTTGGCAAATTTTGCTTGACCAAAAATCTTCGTTATTAACCACATTAAGTATGCCATTTGGAAGATACAGATTTCTGAGAATGCCATTTGGAATAAATTCTGCCAGTGAAGTATTTCAGCATGCAATATAGCACATTTTTTTGGGCTCCTCCTGTGCTATTATAGTAGATGATATTCTAGTAGGTGGTAATGGTTAAGTTGAACATGACAGAAACCTCAGGAAAGTTCTGAAAAGAGCATGTGAAGTAATCTTTAGTCAAATCCTCAGAAATGCAAGTTCAGGCTACGAGAAATTACTTATGTTGGTCACATGTTTACCAGTTCACGTTTATGACCAGATGCTTCCAAGCAAACAGCAATTCTTCAAATGCCAGCTCCAGACAATGTCCAAGCCCTACAACATTTCCTTGGCATGGTCAGCTATCTAGGCAAGTTCATTCCAGATTTAAGCTACCTTTCAGTGTCACTAAGAGAGCTGACACAGAAAGATGTAATTTTGTCATGGTCAGAACAACACCAAAAAGTATTTGATGTCTTGAAACAAAAAATTGCCAACCCACCAACTCTTAGCTATTATGATGTTCACAAACCAGTTACTCTTTCCTGTGATGCTTCTAAATTTGGTCTAGGTGCATCCATTCTTCAAGATGGTAGACCAGTAGCCTATACATTGAGAACTCTAACCCAGACTGAGATGCATTATGCCCAGATTGAGAAAGAGCTTTTGGCCATTCTGTTTGCATGTTATGGTCGACTTATCCAGATCAAAACTGATCAGCAACCTTTAGTTACTATTTTGAGAAAGCCTATGCACACAGCTCCAGCTAGAGTGCAATGCATGATGCTAAAATTGCAGAAGTACAGTCTCAATCAAACAAAAGGCAAACTTCTTTATCTTGCTGATACTTTATCCATATCGCCCAGAAAAGAAAACACAGAACAGCATAACAATGAGCAACTTGATTTTGAGGTCATGTTAAGTGAGAAATTTTTCTTCCACATGTCTTGATGAGCTCAGAACTCACACAGCTTCAGATCCAATTCTCCAGAAGCTAAATCTCTTTATCAGTTTAGGATGGCCTTCAAAGCAATCTTGTTTACTAGTAGAAGTGCGACCATATTTTCCATACAGAGATGAGATTTTGTCAGGCAATGGTATCATCATGAAAGGTCCTAAAGTGATTGTTCCAAAATTCTTGCAACAAGAGTATAATAAGATCTTGCACTGTGGCCACCCAGGAACTGATTCTACCAAAAGAAGGGCGAGAGGTCTAGTATTGTGTCCTTCTATGTCAAGAGATACCAAAAAAGTACTTTTATCTTGTTCAGTATGTAATAGTACAAAGCCACATCATCAAAAATAACCACTTAAGTTAATCAAGATTCCTGAACTGCCTTGGTCGACAGTAGCCACAGATATCTTTGAGTGGAATGGTCAACATTATTTGGTGTTAGTAGACTCATATTCAAATTGGTTCGAGATTGACCTAATTCCCAACTTAAGTTCCAGTACTGTCATTGCTAAGTTGAAGTGACATTTTTCTGTCCATGGTAGTCCACACAGAGTTATTTCTGACAATGGTGCACAGTTTACTAGTCAGCAGTTCAAGAAATTTGCAGAAGCGTGGGACTTTGTTCATATTATGAGTAGTCCTGAATACCCTCAGAAAAATGGCTTGGCTGAATGTGCAGTTCAAAGTGCAAAACAGCTGTTAGAGAAATCCAGATGTGACAATTTCTAAAGTTGTTAAATCTCAGAAACATTCCTCGTGATAAACATCTTGGTTCACATCCCCAGAGACTTATGTCAAGACAAACCAGAACCACACTACCAATAAGCAGTAAAGTATTGGTTCCAAGTGCTAAGAACAACAAACCAGTAAAAGCCCAACTGTTAAAAAAGCATTTGTCCCAGCAGTCTTACTATGATAAAACCAGCCATCTACTCAGTTCATTGAAAAAAGGGGAGATAGTGAGGATGTAGATGTCAAAAGGTTTTGATCGCATCAGATTTGTGAAAAATTTGTATCAAGAGCCGAGATCATACATTGTGAAATCACAAGGAGTGGAATTCAGATGAAATCAGAAACATTTGTAACCAGTGTCTGAATCAGTGTTACAGCATCTTGCCAGTGACAAAGACTCTAGTTCTCAGAGTGACTTGTCCAATGTTCCTGTTCCAGAGGACATTCCGTCAGCAATCCCCATTCCTGAGAAAATACCTAAGACTCCTCAAGCAGAACATTTCCCAGTGACTATCCCTGTTGCTAAACACAGTCCTAACTATTATATTATGAGATCAGGTTGCATCTCGAAACCTACTTTTAGATACATGGCAACCTGGACATGACTGTTGTTTTTCTTTATTAGTGTCTGTATAATTGTGTTAGATTAGGGATTTCCAGTTATTAGACATTAGACAGGCTAAAGGGTAAAATAAATTGTGTTTCATTTATGCATAAAAGACAGTTAAGCAGAAAGGAAAATAACCTTGCTGGCCAAGCATGGAAGACTATTTATAAAATAGGAAAAGATAAGCAGAAAGTGTGCAGACAGAATGTTCTTTTCTCAAGAAAAAGGTCAGCTACAGAATATTCCTTAATAAAGCAGAGACAAAGCCTAAGACCAAGGTTAAAAAGCAAATAAGGAAATTTATTAGACTAAAGCAATATAATATGCTGTGTTCAGGATAGCAGAGTAGTTAAGGTTAGTAAGTTCATTCAACCTGTTACTGCAGAGAAGATGTCTAACACACGAGCATGTGTACAGAAAACAGGTCATCTAAAGACTATGTCAGTTTACGTTGTTCTGGACAATCCGAATATGACTTGCAGCAACTTGAATTGTTTATATCAGTACTGTTAATGGATACAGTATTCGGATATTGTAAATATCTAATAAAACCTTACTAAATAAACTACAGTGCTTGGAGAATTCATTTTGAAAAGTGCACAAGACTTGGTCCATAAAGGAGAGACTGGCACCTGTTCAGCACAAGCTTGGGTAATTAAGATTTTCGCTTCTCAGTCGCATGGCATACAGTGTTTCCATCTAATTACGATACAGTACAGTATTATCAATTCTTACAAATTGCATGCCTATTCAAATGTTGTTTCTATGAGACAGCTTACTAAAGAGGGAGGATGTAGATTAGTGTGTGTGCTATACCTTTAAGAAGCTTTCAAGTGACTCAGCAGTTCATATAAGTACTAAGCTCGTGCAAGCAAGAGTGCCAGTTTGGGTGAGCAGCCAGAGTGTGAGCGTGCAACTATGTAGTCAGTTAGTTAGCTAGATAGTTCATTTAAGTTCAATGTTCCTGCCATCCATCCTGTGTTTGTATACAATAAACTACATAAACGAACTTTCAAGCCTCAATGTCTTCTTAATGCACATAAGAAGAGTGACACCAGGTGGATGGGGGGAGGGTATGATGCGAGTAGAGAGCGTAGGACTCAATAGCCAGCTCTCCCTTGCCAGGCTGTAAGGTGGCCTATTTGTGAAATAAATGGAAAGAAATGAGAATATGAACAGAAATGTACCCTCTAAGTGATGTTGAATAAGCCCAGATATCAGAAGTGCTGCTGCTCTGTAGGCTTAGGAAAGGATGTATAGACTGATGCAAACAAGGCCTCCCTTAAAAATGGTGTCTTTGCACATGTAACTCCTGAACTAACAATTGCCAGGCTGTGGCCATTTAACTCAAGAGAGGTGTCTATGTCTTCATTGTAAGGCAATTGTTGGTAACTTGAAATTCAGCAGATGATGAAAAACTATATTGGAAAACATGGCTGGGGCCAGTGAACTCTAGCGATTTGTGTGTGACTTTATTATATGAGTTGTTGATAAATGGAAATGTAAGAGATGGTGGAAAACTATGGTGGAAACATTGCATAAATCCTGCATGTCAAAGTTACAAAGGAATGAAAAATGATAGGTTGTTATTGTGGTATTGCATATTGATACTGCTAGACAGAAGAGAGCTATTCTAAGTCTCAGACAATACATAAGTAGCTAAAATAATCATTGGCTTATCTAAATAATTGGCTAAGTTTTATGTAATTCTGATACCACAGATTCATAAACATTAACATCACATATTGTCTGTTTATTCTGTATCTAACACTGTTGAAGTTTACCATCTCCTCCACTGACTTTGACTTCAACAATAATTAGCATATCTTATTTGTAATACTCCACACATGATGTTCTCTATTGACTTTAAATGAAATAATGTAAATGTCATGATGGCAAAGCATGACCACATGAGCACTATCATTGCATGTTACTTCATGTGTGTGTGCGTGTGTGTGTGTGTGTGTGTGTGTGTGTGTGTGTGTGTGTGTGTGTGTGTGTGTGTGTGTGTGTGTTTGTGTGTGTGTATGCAGTGTCATGCCATACCTTACATTCCCCTAAACCAATGAGCTAATCTTGCTATATGGAGAGATCAGTAGATACCATGAATAACTATCTGTATTGTATATTAAAGTTACTTAAAAATGAATAGAATAAAAGTTATGCAGCAAGAAAGACATAGGGTAATTGGAACACTACATACCAGGTATACTTTACAGTGTGCCCGAAAGGCACTTCAAAAATCACCATCTTTATCACTTACACAAAATGTGTTATCCCCTCCATGCCACAACTCAGCACAATATATGTACTACAGTAAACTCTCAGTTAACCAGAACTCTGAAGCAACCAGAAAAAAAAATATCAAAGAAAAACAGCACAATTTTCATGTGTTGCACTTTCTGTCGTCCCCCCCCCCACACACACACACACACACTGCAGAAACATACCTTTTTAGAGTTTTAGAATTTTAAAAAGGAAGATATGACTAAATTCCCTCTCTCCCCAACCTAAGAACAAGTCAAACCAAATAGCATAGGGTACAGTATTAGTTTTGCTATATCCATTGCTTTGCTGGCCTTTTCAAAAAAATCCAAAAGATTGAGTAAGCATGATCTGCCCTTTATAAATCCAAACTAAGACATGTTCAGTGTTTGGAGGTTCTCTATGTCCTGATTGATTAATTCCATGATAAGTGTTTCTGTGGTTTTCCATATTTGCACAGAGACCAAAGAGCATATGAGGCTGGCCAGACGTATAGGTTCATAGGTTTATAGGTGTGTACTAGGCTAATGGCCTTGGAGCCTTTACAAGCCTAGCCCATACAATTACACTGGCATCTTGCCACCTGACCTTAGTTCCCAGTGCCTCTATCGAGTAGAACCACTAGAGTGATCCCTGGGGTGAATTTTCTATTTCCCATCCACTCATCAAGATTGCTCTTGAAGAGGGCCAGTGAGGTGCTCTGTTTGACATGTATGGGAAGTCTATTCCATAGCATGGGTAGTCTCTGGGTTATGAACCTGTCCCTCCAGCACATTCTGTTGATTGTAGTAATGAGGTTGAGGTCGTTGGAGCATGTGGTGCGGAGGGATCTGGATTTCTTTAGATGTAGCATTTCTAACAGAGCTGGGTCAGACATGGCTTTGTAAGTCAAGCAGAGATCGCCTGTAAGTAGGCGAAATGAGACAGAGAATAGTTGGAGTTTTTGAGTCTGTCCATATAGGACAAGTGTTTAAGGCCTAGGATCCTCTTTGTGAGGTACTTTTGCAGCCTCTCCAGTTGTTGCAGGTGTCTAATGAGGTACATGCCAAATGGGGCATTGTACCTGATGAGTGGCCTAATAAGGGAAGAGTAGAGGGAGACAATGACCTCTTTCTTCCTGGATGCAAAACCCTTAGTAATGAGATGTGCCACATAGAAGGACTTTCTGACCACAGTGGCAATGTGGTGGTCAAAAGAGAGGTTGCTGTCAACCTGTGTTCCCAGATCTCTTATAATGCCTTCTGTGTTCAGTGGACTGCCATCAATGCGGTAATTTATGGGAACTGGGTTTTTCCCAAAGGGGATGATGACACATTTTTTGGCATTGAGCTTAAGGCCATGGTTCTGACACCAGTCATTGGTCTCAGTGATGCCTTTCTGTTGGATGTTAACATCACTTGGGGAGTTAATAATGGCTCCCAACTTGCAATCATCTGCAAACTTTGTCAGCCAGAGTCCCTTAGTGTTGGCCTGGACTTCTGAGAAGTAGATACCAAACAGGAGAGGACCCAGACCAATCCCTGTGGGACATCACTCGTGACTGGTCCTCAGTCTGACTTGGAGTCAGCTACTTTCACATTGTGAGTTCTATCTGTGAGCCAGTTTGTAACCCAAAGAGTGATATAGGGGTTGATGCCTAGCTTAGGGAGTTTTTCTATGATTCCTGAGTGGGGAATGGTATCAAAGGCCTTCGCCAGATCAAGGTAGGCTGTATGAACCACCTTGCCTTCACAGCTCTAGTGACTGACTCAAAGAAGTCGACCAAGTTGAGCAGGCATGATCTACCCTTCACAAAACCAAACTGTGTGGGATCCAGAGTTTGGAGATTCCCTATATCCTTGTTTATTAGGTCCATGATGATGCATTCCATAGCTTTGCATATCAGACTTGTCAGGCTAATGGGGCGATAGTTCCCAGGGTCTGTAGTCACTCCTCCTTTGTGGAGAGGGGTGACTATAGCAATGCACCATTTGGTAGGGACAAAGCCTGAGGTGAGTCTGTGATTGAACAGGGCACAGAGATGAGGTGCCAGCTCACTCTGTGGTTCATGTAGAACACAGCCAGGGATATCGTCAGGTCCCATAGAAACTGTATTCCTGGCCTTGGACAGTGCTGTTTTAAACTGTGCCGCAGTAATACTGGGTGCCTGGCAATCTACTGGTATTGTGATTGGTCCTTTGGGAGGGGAGAGGGGTAAAGTTGGCACTGAATCTGTCAGCCAGTATATTGGCAATATCTTTGGCTTGGTATAGGAGGTACCATTGTGGAGCAGCTCAGAGCAAATCTGAGCATTGCCATGGAGATTCTTTACGTAACTATTGAAGGCCTTGTGGTTGTTTTTACTATCTGCTGCAATTCTGTTTTCATAGCTAGCTTTCAAGGATTTGATGAGGGATCTCAAATTTTTGTTGAGGCTGATAAGGGCATTTTTCCAGTCTTGGGACTTCACCTTATTCCGCATCAGTTTTCACCTTATTCCGCATCAGTTTCCTCCTTCTGTTGTAGAGTTTATTTATGGCAGGGGACCACCCGATTGGCTTCCTTTTTTGGAGGAGAGCATCTTGGTTCTATTGGGTATGACAAGATCCATGCATTTGTGTACGTGTTCATACAGTGCGCTGGTGTATGATTTGGCGGTCATGCAACTATTCTCCATTTGCATGGGTGCTGTGAAGTTAGCCACCTCTGTTTTTAGGAGCCCAAAGTTAGCTTAGGAGAGGTTTTTCATGGTGGTTACCTTTGTGGGGGGTGGGAGGGTGGGTGAGAGGGATGTGGATTTCCAAGGTGATTAGTTTGTGGTCGGATCTAACCAGGGAGGAGTTGACTATTGGTGTAGAGCAATGGTTGCCCATGTTAGTAATGACCAGGTCAAGGATGTTGCTACCTCTAGTGGGAGTAAGAATGAGCTGGTCCTGGGCACTGGAATTAATGAATTCCAGGAAACGTTGGACAAGTGTATTGGTACATGAGTAGTTTTCTCAGTTAATGAAGGGGGTAGTTGAAGTCGCCCAGTATGAGAGTGTTAGGTTGGACCCTAATATTATCCAGGGTGCTTAGGAACATGGAGTGTAAGTCTTGTGACATAGTTGGGGACCTATAACAGGCTAAGACCTGAATCACTGTCTTACCCAGTGTTAGCTGCACCTGAAGTATCTCTGATGCGTTATGTTGGGCTACCAGTCTGGAGGTGTGCTCATCCTTTATGAATATAGAAACACCACCGCCTTTGGAGCTTTGGTCCAAGTTCTGGGGCCGAAAGGTGTGGAATGATTTATAGCCTGCTAGTGCAGGGGTGCTTTCTGCTGCCTTGAACCAGGTATCTGTTACAGCACAAATGTCGATGTTCTCCATTTTAAGGAGTGCTTCAAGAGAGTGCATTTTGAGAATTAGACTTCTAGCGTTGGGCAACATGACCCTCAGATTGCATTTGTTTGTAGCTGTTACAGTGGTAATTTGGTCTTTGGAACACCGCCTAAAAAGGCAGTATAGTGGTGGCAAGAGCCTTGGCCAGTATCCGGAAGCTCAGGGATGACAGATGCAGGCTATCTCTGGCAAAGCATTGAAGTCTGTCAATCATAACATCCCAGGCAGACAGATACTGTGTTCCCTTAGAATGATACCAGAAACTTAGCCAGTTGTTGAAATCAATCATTTTCTGTTTGTACTGTGGCATAATTTTGGGTGATGGTAGGATGCTGCTCAGGGCTAGGGTCATACCCGCCTGGGCTACATAATCCAAGAGCTCCTCCATGTCTCTTTTCATGTAGTCCCGGGAGGTACATCTCAGGACATTCACACCCACATGTACAATAATAGAGTTATATTTGTACCTGTTGTTGAGGGACCTAGGTGCGTGTGTTATGTGGCAGACTGATTTTTATTGAGAGCCTCCATGAAGGTGGGTGTGTGGTTTGTGTTATTATGTGAATGCAGTGCTGGTGTGTGTTCTGGAGGGCTATGTGTTCCATGTGGTGTGGTGCAAGTGTTGACCTTCTCCTCTTGACCAGCTATTCCGGTCTTGGCTGGAGAGTGTGTGGCTTTCAATTTGGATATATAAGAGCATCTCTCGCAAGTCTGAGTGTTGGGAGGTAAGAGAAGAGGGTTGTCGGTGTACATGAGGCAGTTTCTACATTGCCTCAGGATGCCCAAGTTCACCAGGTTAATAGGAGAAAGCACAGGGAACTGACCTTTATACATGCCTGGAGGGGTGGGCATTAATAATAAGTACTGGAGCTGTTTACTTGTAGAATGTTTAGTGCTGGTAGCACTTTTGTGTGCTACAATAATTGCTACAAGAAGTCTGTTATGGTAAAGTGCTAGACTAATAAGCTAGTAAAAGTGTAGTAGAGGAAAGAACTAGCAGATCTAACGGAAAAATTGAAGAGCAGACTTTGGCACCTCTCAGAAGCTTGCAAACAGTCCTGGGTACAGCAAATTTGTATCTGGACTAGACTAGTTACAGGAAAGGTGGGAAACAAGCGCAAACACTGGCTTTTAAACCAGAAAGTTGAAAGAGATGGAAAAACTGCCCAAACAGCCAATAAACCGCAGTTTCTGGGCCAGAAACCACTCCTTTTGTGGTAGATAGACGACCTAGTGATTACCACTCCCACTGATAAGCTAGAAGGCTTCCCTCCAACATAGAAAGGCTTGGGGGCCCAAAAGCTTACACACAGTCCCGGATACAGCAAATCTGTATCTGGACTAGACTAGTTACAGGAAAGACGGGAAAAGCACAAATGTGGGCTTTTAGACTAGAAAGTTGAAAAAGATGGAAAAACTGCCCAAACGGCCAATAAACTACAATTTCTGGGCCAGAAACCACTCTTGTGGCAGATAGGCTACCTAGTGCTTACCACTCCCACTGAACAACTAGAAGGCTTCCCGCCAACACAGAAAGACTTGGGGGGGCTCAGAAGCTTACATACAGTCCCGGATACAGCAAATCTGTATCTGGACTAAATTAGTTACATGAAAGATGGGAAAAGCACAAACGTGGGCTTTTAGACCATAAAGTTGAAGGAGATGGAAAAAACTACCCAAACAGCCAATAAACTACAATTTCTGGGCCAGAAACCACTCCTTTTGTGGTAGATAGGCGACCTTGTGATTACCACTCCCACTGATAAGCTAGAAGGCTTCCCTCCAACACAGAAAGGCTTGGGGGCTCAAAAGCTTATAAACGGTCCTGGGTACACCAAATCTGTATCCGGACTAGACTAGTTACAGGAAAGGCAGGAAACAAGCTTAGAATTTTTTTTTTTTTTTTTTAACAGAAAAGCAGCTAAAACAGCACTAAAACAATTTAAGTGCAGTACAAGCTAGCACACGACTTTGTAGCAATATTAAAGCAAATACAGTTTAAATAAATGCAATTTATTCAAACTGTATTCTGAACTGAATTCAATTATTGTTTTATTCAACTCTGAACAGTTAAAAAAAGCCAAAAATATACTTATCAGCTGAGAAGCACACTCAGTCAGAACACAAGGAGATTCTAGCAAAGTTTTTTTTTTATTTTTTTTAGTAAAGTGAGAAACAGAAGGTAATTAAAGGTTAAGGACCTAAGTGGGTTGGCCTTCTCAAATGTACTCTCTGTATTAGGTAGAATGAGCTAATGATACTAGACTGGGATAGAGCTGGGATAGAGCTGAACATATAGGACTGGTCAGCGTGTCTGAATGGGTCTGTAATTGCTTGGGTCTGCGGAAGTTTATCCTTTATGCAGAATGACTGTTGCTGTTCTCCATTCACTTGATACAAAACCTGTATGGAGGCTGAGGTTGAACAGTGTTGTTAAGGGTGAGGCTAAATCATGCTTCATGCTATTTAAGATGCATCCAGAGATATTGTCAGGACCCATCAGTGCAGTATTTTTAGCTTTTAATAGCACTTTTGACATGAGAATTGTGTGGTAGCTGGAGGTGATCCAGTTTCAGGTATATTGTATGGGATATATGGAGGGGAGAGAGGGATAAAGTTACAGCTGAATTTAATGTCCAGAAGTTCACTATATCTTCAGACTCAGTGCAGGCAACATTGTTTACAATCAACTCGGTGCATTGCTACATTGTGCTTTTGAGATTATGAACATAACCAGAAATGCCTTGTGATTATCTTTGGCTTGGGTAGCTATTTTAGCCTCAAACTTGTCTTTGGTGGATTTCATTAAGCTCCTGAGTTTGTTTATTCCAGTGACATGAGTTCAAACATTCTGGGAATTACTCTTAGTTTTGGTCAAAATTCACTATATGACATGAAGGACAATACTGAAACTATTACTCTGACACACTTAAAATGTTGATAAGAGTATCAGGTATAGCATCACAATGCACTATGTAATCAAAAAGTTTGAAACTGTAATGTCTGTTAGTATAGATTGTTTGAATCAATCAGTGATTTAGGAGGTCTGGGACAAAATCAACACATCAAAGGTGTACTTTCAGCTCAGGTTCAGGTAATAGGTGTGTGTGTGTGTGTGTGTATGTGTGTGTGTGTGCGTGTGTGTGTGTGTGTGCGTGTGTGTGTGTGTGTGTGTGCGTGTGTGTGTGTGTGTGTGTGTGTGTGTATAGAAAAGTCTGCATGTCAGTAAAGAATGAATTGCATGAGTGTTTATGCCATTATAATAAACTGTGTGCCTGTGTGAACTACTCCAGTACCGATTTGCAGTCTTGATACTTAAAGGCTATTCAGAGCCATGCACATTGGCTGACAATAATGTCATGTTTTTCAGATTAAAGCTAGAGCACTAAGACAGGTATGTCTGAGGCTGAATACACTTGAAACATGAGATCATAAAGCAAGGAAGGATATATTCAGCCCGATGGTAGGACCAATTCTGGAATGCATTTGATCTTATGGAATTTAACAATGACTGAAATAGGAGAACTTGAGCTTATGCAAATGTGTTGTACTAAAAGAATAAGGAAAAATTAGATTTCTGCCATACACCAAAAGGTTAAAATATCTTTGTTTATATACTATTCCTAAAGATTGGTCAGATGAATTGTCTGTCTTTTAAAGCATTAACTGACAATAATTTTAGAACCCAACTGGGATTAGATTTGGTCATGCCACTAGAAGGTGTAAGAGAAAAGAGAGAGTGAGTTATAAAGTGAAATACACAGAAAGACACGAAAAGACAGGGAGAGCATTTGAGAAGGCCAATCAGCTTAGTTTCTGCTACTCCTTTCTCTCTTTCCACAAAAAAAAAAAAAAATTATCTGCTTTTACTGTATTTGTGTTTTTTCCTACTTTATTTTGCTTTTGCGTCATCTTAAAAGTACTCAATTGTATTTATTACTGCTTGGTGTAACTCATTCTAAGCCTTTTAATTTAAGCACCTGGGCTTCAGACCAGTTTTACATTAAGAAGGTTTGTGGTCTGCACTGTAGTGGCAGAACAGGTAGCTTACATCCTTCTAAGTTGGGAACTGCTGATTGAGGGCTCAGTGTCTGTTATTCTAAAAGTGTATTAATTCTGGTTTAAGCACTTGGGCTTGAGGCCAGTTATTTTACATTAAGAGGGTTCGTGTTCTGCACTCTTGTGGGAGGAGAGGCTGGACTCTGTCCTTCTGAGCTGGGAATTTCTGGTTAAAGGCTTATAGTGCCTGCATATTTGAACTGCTTCTTACTGAAATTGGTACACCTTGTTTGCTGTAGCATAGACTAGAACCAGGCCTGCTGAATCTAGCTTTGTTTGTATAACTTGAGCACTAATCCAGGCATTCTTTAAAGTATTCAGCTGTATTTATTACTGCTGGTAGTAACTTGATTAAAGTGTAGCTATCATTTCTAAGTCTTTTGGATTAAGCACTTGGGCTTCAGACCAGTTGTTTTACATTAGGAAGGTTTGTGGCCTGCACTGTGGTGGCAGGACAGGTAACTTACATCCTTCTAAGTTGGGAACTGCTAATTGAGAGCTCAGTGTCTGTTATTCTAAAAGTGTATTAGTTCTGGTTTAAGCACTTGGGCTTCAGGCCAGTTATTTTACGTTAAGAAGGATTGCAGTCTGCACTCTTGTGGGAGGAGAGGCTGGACTCTGCCCTTCTGAGCAGGGAATTTCTGGTTAAAGGCTTATAGTGCCTGCATATTCTAACTGTTTCTTACTGAAATTGGTACACCTTGTTTGCTGTAGCATAGACTAGATCCAGGCCTGCTGAATCCAGCTTTGTTTGTATTCTTGTTGTTTGTTTATTTCCCAGAAACGCTAATTCCACCTAAAACGCGGCCTTTTAGCACTTCTGTGGATCCCTAGTGATATCTGCATTGCTTACTGTACTTATTTCCTTGTTTCACTTGAAAGAAAGTTACTGTTTGTCGTTTTTGCATTTAAGTTAACTGTAACACATTGCATTTAAGTTATCTGGCACTTGCTCACTAAAGCAATTATATAAGCCAGCTCTAAAAAATTAAAAGCACTGCACCCTCACAAACTCCCCTTGAGTACCTTGTTCCCCATTGGCCCTTTTTTTCAATTATAAAGGAATTCCCAATACTATTCTAGCATGTCCAAAGGTCAGTTGTCAATCTCCTCTCTGGTCCAGCTGGTGAATCTGGGAATCTTGAGGCAATGTTACAACTGCCTCATGTACACAGACAACCCTCTCCTCCTCCCAACAAATTCCATCACATGTGAGAGATGCAGCCATATAGCCAAACTGGAGGCTAAGCTCTCTCAACTCAGTACTGGCATAACCAGTCAGGAGGAGAAGGAAACCACACTCACTACAATTCCAGTCTCACATAGACCTACCACGACAACAAACCAAACACATAAACACACGAAAACATACTCGGAGGCTCTAAATAAAAATCTGCTTAAGCAGCACAGACCTCCAAAGCAGACACCCAAGCAACCGCTACCCCAAAACAAAACACGTGCAACACATAGCCCACAAAGCCAGTGTGCCGAACAGTCACAGCCCTTAAGGCTAAACAACACACCTGATACACTTGTAATAGGTGACTCTATCGTCAGGCACACTGACGTCCCGCTCACCAGGCTGAACAAGGAGAAGGTCACGGTGAGCTGCCTGTCGGGTGCTAGGATCCGCCACATAACACAAGCACTCAGGTCATTCCAAGGCAAGTACAAATATGACTCAGTCATTGTCCATGCTGGCGTGAATGACCTGAGACGTACCTCCCTGGACTACATGAAAAGAGACATAGAGGAGCTCTCTGAGCATGTAGCCCAGGCCAGTATGACCCTGACCTTGAGTAGCATCTTACCCTCACCAAGAATGATGCCACAATATGAAGACAAGATGATCAATTTCAACAATTGGCTTAAGTGTTGGTGTCATTCAAAGGGGATCCAATGCCTGTCAGCCTGGGATGACATGCTCGACAAGCCACGATGCTTCTCTAGGGATGGCTTGCACCTGTCACCCCTGGGCTTTCGGATATTGGCAAAGGCTCTTGCTACCCCCATACTGCCTTTTTTAGGCAAGGCTCAAAAGACAAACCCACCTCCATAGGTATCACAAGGGATAAGAAACTAAGAGTAATGCTACTCAACGCCAGAAGTCTAAACCTCAAGATGCACGCACTCGAAACTCTCCTTATCATGGAGAACATTGATATCTGTGCAGTAACAGAAATCTGGTTCAAGGCTCCCGAGAGCACCCCAGCACTACCAGGTTATACCTCATACCATGCTTTTCGGCCCCAAAACTTGGACCGAACCACAAAAGGAGGGGGAGTATCAATATTCGTCAAAGATACCCACACCTCCAGGTTGGTGGCACAGCACGAAGCATCAGAGACTATCCATGTGCAACTAATAGTGGGTAAAACTGCCTTCCAGTTTATAGCCTGCTACAGACCACCCTCCCAAACAAAGGAACCCCACTCGACCTTCCTGAGAATACTGGAAAATATGACGGTCTCTCCAAACACCATTATATTGGGCGACTTCAACTACCCAAACATAGACTGGGACTCTAGCTCCAACACCCTAGCCCAAAGGTTCCTAGAATTTATAAACTCAAATGCTATGGAACAACTTGTTACCACTCCCACAAGAGGGGAAAACGTACTGGACCTGATCATCACCAACATGGGGACACTATGCTCCAGACCAGAAGTGTATCCCTCACTGGTAAGATCAGACCATAAACTAATCTCACTGGATATTCACATCCCGACCCCACCCCCTGCCCAGAAAACCACAGTGAAAAACTTCTCTAAAGCAAATTTCACATGCCTCAAAGCCGAGGCGAAATCATTCAAAGCCCCTGGGCCTGTGGAAAATACGGCCCAGACCGCAGAATCCTTTATAAATGCATTCTATGAACACCTTCAGGAATGCATGGATCATGCAATCCCAAATAAAACCAAGACTCAATCCTCCAAAGGCAGACGTCCTGTCTGGTGGACCCCAGCCATAAACAAACTATACAATAGAAGGAGGAAGCTATTACATGATAGAGCAAAATCCCAAAAAGGGAAGGCATCTCTGATCAGTATTAGCAAAAAACTACGGGCACTCATAAAATCGTCTAAGGCCAGCTTCGAGAGAAAAATTGCACAGGACACTAAGGATAATCACAAGGCTTTCTTTAGTTATGTTAGGAACCTGGGTGGGAATTCCCAGATATGCTCAGAATTAGTCCAAAATGACAAAAATACACCGAGCCCACAGACATTGCCAACATCCTAGCTGACAGGTTCAGTGCAAACTTCTCCCCTCCCCACCAAAAGGGCAAATATCTATCCCAACAGAGTGCTGCCCCCCTGACATCTCAGATGCTCAGATAAGAGCCGCCCTCTCCAAAGCAAAAAACACAGCATCAATGGGACCAGATGGTGTCCCGGGCTGCGTCCTACATGAACTCCAAGAAGAGCTAAACCCAAACATAAAACTACTGTTCAGTCTTAGCCTTACTACAGGATATGTACCCAAAGAGTGGTGTACAGCAACAGTGGTCCCTCTCCTCAAAGGTGGTGCCTCAATGGATCCTGGAAACTATCGCCCCATAAGCCTGACTAGCTTGGTCTGCAAAGCTATGGAAAGGATCATCATGGACCTCATAAATAAAGATATTGGGGACCTACAGACACTGGATCCTACCCGGTTTGGCTTTGTTAAGGGCAGATCCTGCCTCTTAAACCTGGTCGATTTCTTTGAAGCAGTCACCAAGGCCATTGACGAGGGGAAGGTGGTCCACACAGCCTACCTGGACCTCACAAAAGCCTTTGATACAATACCCCACTCGGGCATTATAGATAAGCTCACCAGCTTAAATATAAACCCCTATGTCACTAGATGGGTTGCAAACTGGCTCAAGGACAGAACCCACATGGTTAGAATTGCTGGAGCCATGTCAGACTCCAAGCCAGTTACAAGTGGCGTCCCACAAGGCTCAGTCCTGGGACCTCTCTTGTTCGGTATATATTTCTCGGTGGTACAGGCCAACACGGAAGGACTGTGGCTGACCAAGTTCGCAGATGACTGCAAACTGGGCGCCATAATCAACTCTCCAGCCGACACAAGCATCCTCCAAAAGGGCCTCATAGAAACAGACAACTGGTGGCAGAGCCATGGCCTCAAGCTAAATGCCAAAAAGTGTATAGTCATCCCCTTTGGCAAAAACAAAGTGCCCACAAATTACCACATAGGTGGTAATCCATTAAGTACAGAAGAAGTCATTAAGGACCTGGGGACCCAAGTTGATAGCAATCTCTCATTTGACAACCACGTGGCCAAAGTGGTTAGAAAAACATTTTATATAGCCCACCTAATCATGAAGGGATTCACATCTAGATCAGGGGAGGTCATCGTGCCTCTTTACTCATCCCTCATCAGGCCCATAATTGAGTACAATGCCCCTTTTTGGATGTACCTTACCAGACACCTGCAGCAACTGGAAAGACCCCAAAAGTATGTCACCAATAGGATCATAGGGCTCAAACAGATGCCATATGCTGCCCGGTTAAAGAAACTCCAGCTCTACTCAGTGGCATACCACCTGCTCAGAGGCGATCTGTGCCTCACGTATAAAGCCATGTCCAACCCGGAATTAATGGTCATGCTGCACCTCAGAAAATCCAAATCCCATCGAGCTACGCGCTCGAGAGACTTGAACCTCAGCACTGAAATAAATAGGACATGCTGGAGGGACAGATTCATAACCCAGAGGCTCCCTTAACTCTGGAATAAAATCCCAGTCCAGGTTAGGCAGAGTCCCACATTGACTCTCTTCAAGAGGAATCTTGATGAGTGGATGGAAGATCGTAGGTTTACCCCAGCTATCACTTCTGTGTCACTGTTAGACAGAGGCACAGTATACTAACCTCAAAAAAAGGCATAGCAAAATTAATTTAAAATGGGTGGCAAAAGCCAAACACACTCTGGCTAGGCTTATAAATGCCCTAGGGCAGATAGCCTAGTATGAACCTATGAACCTATGAACCTATGAAGACAGAAAAAGGGGCATTATCTGGACCGACAAATACCAAAACTGAGGAGTAAGCTACCATTAAAAGTCAAACATTAGCTATGTTTGAACGCAGATGAGATGACTGTATGTGAAATTGTAAATTTAAACATGGCATTCAGGAATCTGCAATATTGAAGGTTGGATAGAATCATCTGCAGATATGGTGCAACCTTGCAGCTATGTGCTCTCCACCCACAAATGTCTGTAGTAAGCCATTTATGCAGCCGAGCAATTCAGCAAATCATTCAGCTGCATCACCAACAGCAACTTATCATGTTACAGGCAAATTCCATGTACTTTAGTCAACAGCTAGTGTTAGGGGGTGTGTGCATGAGTGTATGCATCTGGCTGCATCTGTAAGTTAATGTAGAGGTCTGAGTGATATGTGTGTGTGTGTGTGTGTGTGTGTGTGTGTGTGTGTGTGTGTGTGTGTGTGTGTGTGTGTGTGTGTGTGTGTGTGTGTGCGTGTGTGTGTGTGTGTGTGTGTGTGTGTGTGTGTGTGTGTGTGTGTGTGTGTTTGTGTGTGTGTGTGTGTCTGTCTGTCTGTCTCTCTGTGGAAGAAGGTTTAAGTCCACACACCCAGACTGCCAGTCAGCTCAAACTGAGCTGACTAGAAATACAGGTTTGAGAGCCAAACACTGTAGAGCATTCTTGCAACAGAGAGAGAGGTTGAGCCCTGAAAAGAGAATATTAGGAATGACTCCTAAATGTCTACACCTTGGCATATGCAACACATCAAAAGAAGAGGGTGGAGTGTACGCAGTGGCTACTGCAGCACTATAACTGGAACATCTACTGTTATGGTAAGTTTACTTACACAGCTGTACGACATTCATCAAATTGATCAGTGATGCTGCAGAAGCCTTAGCTATATGTGTGGATTACTTTAGCTTAGTACATTTTGATAGTGAAAGAAAAATAGTCCAGGAGCCCCTGCAAAACAGTTCTAGGAAAGCCTTATCTAGACATAGACAATGGATCAAGCTTATAATGCTTTGTAAAATCATGTACAGAGGACCAAGTTGCCGCTTCTAGACTACTAGAATCAAACCATTTCCAAAAAGCCATAGATGAAGCCAAGACTCTGGTAGACTGGGCCTTCAGCATGCCTGGAATAGTGTTGTTATGATGAGTATAACAAAAGATTATAGCCTTAAACTATCATTTGGAACATAGTCTGTTTTGACACAAGTTGTCCCTTCTTACCCTCACAAGAAATGAACAACTGAAAGATTTAGTTCTGTCATGATAGTACGTGAGTTGTTTGTGGACATCAGAGGTATCGCCCTCATTGTTTATGTTTAGAAAAGAAAATGGGGAGGTGGATACTTTAACTTGAAGTAAACTTGGATACCACTTTACTCATAAAAGAAACATTAGTTCTCAAGTAAACCCTCTCTCATTTGAAAACTGAGTAGGGTTTAATCACCAAATGAGCTTGCAACTCAGATGCCCTTCTAGCAGAGGCCAGAATAATCATTATAACTGTTTTCCATGTTAAGAACATCAAGTAAGCCATGTTAGTTTTATTCAAATGGAGCAAGTGTTTGCTGTCTAACACAAAATTAAGATCACAAGGAGAGGCACTTCAAAAATTACCACCTTTATCACTTACACAGAATGTGTTATCTATTGCATGCTACTTTTCAACACAATGTCTACTACTCAGAAATTACCCAAATAAGTAGGGTCATAGGTAAGTACTAGGTAGCTGCCCTTGTGTGCCATGTTGCATCTAGCCAGTTTCCCTTTTTGTGTTCAAAATAATCTGTTGGTTATAGCTTGGCCTTACCCATCCCATGGTCAATAATTATATTTTTACCCCTAATGACAATAACCAAGATGATTATTATTATTATTAGGCGAATACTGTCCAGATAATACCCCTTTCAGGTATAAGAACAGAGTCCTTGGACTCAGCATTTTAAAAATGAAATTGCACTGGTAACTAGATGAAACAGCCATATCTGACAAGTAATGGATGAAAACAGTAAATTACAAAATTAAATGTATACAAAATTTGAGTATTGTGATAAGGATTCATAAAGCAGATTGTAGTATTAGAACTAATGCAGAAAATGGATTACAGGATAATTTTGGCATGCATCATTGTAGTGCAAACAGTGAGCAAATGCACTACAAGAAAAAAAGTATATTAATACAGTAATAGTATAGGCAATAAGTAATATTCATTCATTCTTTCAATTTCAGGTTACACTTTAATCCATTATAGGTTCATGGGGATACTGGTCCCTGTCACAGCACTTCCTGGGCACAAGTAGGACAAACTTATCAAGAATGGTGTACTTGCTCCACATAGTTAAGTAATAGCTGCAAAAGTATAGATATTTGTCAAGTTTTAGACTCTAAAGCATGTAGGAATGATAGATTTTACTCATTTTTAGTGACATGTGAAAGACGTGGGGGTATTCAGAAAGAAGTGTAACTTGACTGTGTTACATTGAAAAGCTTGATGAAGATAATTGAATGCAGGACAAGGGGAATTAGATAAGCAGAAGTTTCAACATAGAGCAGTCATGCCAGGGATAGTAGTGAGTAATGAAACCTCGCATTCATGAAAATGGTAGTCACCATGCAACTGATTGGGCTGTCCTATGAATGTGCATACGACTTTGTGACATCGTCATACAGGTAGCATGCCCAATGCTATGAGCATCGACATACACATCAAAGCACCTTACAACTGCTACACAGGAAAGTGCTAACTTTTTATTACATAAATGAGAAGGAAGTGGGGTTGTAGGATAGACAGATGAAGGTCAAGCAGAGGAACATACAAAAGCCAATGGGAAGAGAAGGGAAAAGTGGCATGGGGTGTTGGACGAAGGGTAGTTTTTTGTGGAACTGGATCCCATTTTTTTCTGAAGATGGGTTGAGTGGAAAGGCATAATGGAGAAGATATGGGTAGGAAGGAGTGCATAGGGGTGGTACCAGGAGCAAACAAAGATATAATTCAGAGAAAGATTAGTGGGAGAAATAGTGACATAAAGTTGGAGCAACAATAGACAGACACAGACTGACAGAGGGTGGACAACTGTTGATGGGGAGGACTCTAGGAAAGGAAATACCATGATGGGGGGATAGGGTGAGGTGAGGATGGCTTGCTAGACAACTCAGAGGGAAACCCACACATAAATCAATCTTCTTCATAGTTGACAGTATGGGTGGGCTTTGCCCTCAGTGCTCAATCATTGTGGCCAGCAGGCTACACAGTTTTATCAGCCACATGAAGAGGGTCTCCAGGATGTCATTGCAGATATCAACCCACCACCCCACTTCAGTGCTCACTAGCCACTGAACCTTACATCAGGTGAGCAAGAGGGCCTCCCCAACGCCACTGTCCAATAAGGAGCCTATGCCACCCTCTGGAAAAGAAGCAGCAGAGGGCACCAGTGAGACTTCCAGGTCACTTCCAGGAAGAGTGATTGATTTTTGTCACCCTGCAGAAAAGTAGGCATGGAACCGAGCAACTGGTGCAGTGGGTGGTGCAGAGTGTACTGGCTGCCACCTCACCTCTGCCTGTTCCATAAATGACCCTGCAGAAAATGAATATAAAACAAGAAAAACAAAACAACAAGCAACATAATAAAAATACAATGAAACATGAGGAGAAAACACACACACACACACACACACACACACACACACACACACACACACACACACACACAGACACACGCGCGCGCGAGAGTGAATGGTCAGCAACATATGGCACAGTTTATTAGAATAAAGCCAGATAAAACGACGATAAATAAAAAAACGACAAATCAGCATATCCTATCATCCAGAGAGCACTGCCTACCTCCTCAGGAAGGCTGCCTGATTTTCCTTTACCTCCTCAGGTGCTGGAAAACATAAAACAGCAACCATTTAAAATGTTGCTAGAATGAGTCCTGAAACATGGAGACTGAATAGCTGAAAAAGCAGACTTATATACATCAAGTCCAAGAAAGCCATTTTCTGGAATATTCCTTTTCTCTGAAGTGTGGCAATTTTGGAGTAGATATATATAAGTTTAGGGGCTATGGGGGTACAGGTTGCTTGCCTCCCTGCAAAAAAAAGTTTAAAGAAGAAGAGTGATGTTCAACGTTCTCTGCTCTCATGGATTTTTTGTCTTTTTTTTTACGTGTGTCAGCACCTGGTCAGCATTTCAAGTGCTGCCATTTGAATAGGGAGCCCATACAACAAACAGTAATTAGCACAGAGACTCACTGACAGCAGAAAGCATTTATATGTAGAGGTGCCAGGCTCATTGTAAAGTGACATTAGAAAAACAAACTAGCTACTACAGTACTAAGTCTCTTTCTCTCCATAACCTCTTTTCCCACTGACAAGGAAGGAATTGGTGGCATCTTCTCAGATCTCTATATTTATGCCAGTACTGCTCACCAGAGCAGCTAATGCCAATGACATCACCACCCTGACAAGGTCATGCAGGCATCCACTTTATACAGGTGAGCTTCATAATCCCCTACTAAGTGCCCCCTGTGCTGCATATGCAGCAAGAGTAAAAAGATTATCCCTTCCTTGCTGCACCATGTGGGACCCCTGCCAGAGTTTGATCCTGCTGAGGCCATGTCCACTTCTCAGGTCAGATCTAGGAGATAAAATGGAACCAGGTCTTATGGTTGCCAGTTGCGGACACCATGTGACATACATCAATGGCAACAAAGTAGCACAATGCCCATAGATAACAGCATGATGCACATGGTCAATAACAAGATGAAAGCTGACATTAGCTGACCAGGATGCAAAGACATGCACACACTCTACATGGCCTCAATGCCAGTGCACAAGCACAGCTAGTAGCTAGATGGGTTGATGTTGGTGGCCGTATGTATAATGAAAATTATATTTACTGTGGCCAGAATCCCCAGGCATGCATACCATTTATGACCTCAGAGCTCATGCACAAACTAGACAAGATTCCTTAGCATGGAATAGGGGTCATAATACATTATATTATTGGCATAATGCAGAAACAATCTTGCTGAATCACCTTGTTGGCATAATAATGGTACTATGATCCTCATTTAGCATGATTAAAAAACATTGCAGTGTGCAACACAGAGTATCTGAAGAAAATGCTTATCAGAAGATACCATCATATACAGAAAGTGACAGCAGACAGCATACCTGATAATGGATTCCACTTAAGGGAATATGGCAATCAGAGATCCTGTTAGACAGTATTGTGGTGTGTGTAATAACACTGCATTGGACATCACAGGAGACTGACAGGCTGGGAGGTACTCAACAAAAGAGGACACAGAGAGCAAGGGAGGACAGATTGCACTCTTGTTGGGGTATGGAGGTGTTCATCTAACCAGGGCAGAGGGAACACAGGCAGGCTTAGACCCATTCATGACATGTAGATTTATATACACTGTTACATATGTACACTGACAGCTTGACAAGCTATAGAGGATACTGGACCCCTAGTACTCCTGGCACAGATTGTGCTATTGATATAGGCTCAAGGGATGGCATGAAGGATGAAGAAGTTCATCACACAAGAGACTTAGACCTAGACACACATGGCAGGCCTATCCTTGACAAGAGTAAAACTGACAAGAACTTCCAGACCAGGTGTGGCAGGGACTGGTATAGGACATCAGTTTAGTGGGTGGCCATAATAGGATGCTGCAACACATGTATTGTAGGGTCACTAATATATTCTTGCATGTCAAGACCAAGGCCCAGAAACTGCAAAGGAATGTTTGACCACTTGTGAACCCCAACACAGTGGCATCTCAAAGAGCCAGAGGTATTTCTGTTATCACTCAGTAGTGAAAGTGAAGAACCCTCATACCTGGCAGTGGACTGGATGTGGGAGTTGGGATGGCGATGACTGCCCAAGGGGCAGTAGGGGAATGCACTATGTAAGTAGTACCATGTGGCACTCTTTTAGGGCATTGCCTAGCTAACAATGGAGGGCACGCTCCCACTGCCCACAGTAGAGGGAACAGCAGAGGTGCATGATGAACTTACAACAGCATTTGGGTTTAGTATTGGTCATCCCATCCGCATTATCCACACCCCTCATACACAGTCATCACCAACACAGACAGAGTTAGAAGATTACACTGCTTTAGAAGAGCACACAAGTGGCATTAGAGAGATGTGGGTAAGTGGCCATCACTATCATGACTCCAGAAAACTCCCTGACCTGGATGTTACCCTTGGCATCAGTCACTGGATGTACAGATTGCTAGTACCATGATGCAGAGAGATAAAACTCTTGACTACTGCCCAGGTGACCCAAGTTCAACTAACAGCTCCGGCGAGGGAGAATTGGCATACCAATCTTTGGGGGTGTATGCACCCCCACACACTTCGCAGTTTATCTGCACCAAAGTGGAGGGATGCATGGGGAGTTTGTCTTCAGGGACTTAGGGTATTTGCTGAGTCACCTCAGAGTTGGGACTATATGCCAACGCATCTATTGCATGTCTTTCCCCAAGATGTGAACAGGCATGTGCATGTGAGGTCAAACTTGGCCTCTGCTCCTTGGCTGCAGTATTATGCTGCCTCAGGATGCCTCAGTCTCCTTACTGGCTGTGAACATAGATCAGAGTTAGTCTGAGGGAGATTAAGTCAGGTCTAGTAGACCCAATGAATGGGGACTGACCCATGGGTAGAGCTGTCAGTCAAGTATGGAGAGCTAAAAAATCACCAGATGTGAAAGCCTGTGATCCAGGCACAGACTACCACTAATCAGTCCATGTCAGAACTGCCTAGTGTGCTGCATGGCCTGCATGAAGACTTGCAACCATTACAGGGACTATCCTGCAAGGCATGCAGCATGGAACCACATACAGGGATCTGGAGCAGACAAGCCCAGTGAGCGCAATGGCAGCCCACTAGGCACCTATTATTACACCATTGTAGCTGCAGGAAACTAGCCACTATGGTCATGCCACAAGATGGTTGTGCACTACAAGACTTCACACCAGGCTAATACAAATGAAACAAACTATTCTGGAAACAGCTGCACTGTCAACACTACCCATGGCTGCCTCATGGTTGTGGACATTCTCATGGATGTGCCTGATGCTCTTCTGGCTTAACTCTGGGTACAATCCATCAAGCAAGCCACTCAGGGTCCTGTAATTTAAAGCAGCCCATTTCCCCACAGCCTTGCCTCAAGTCATATCTACCCCTTGCCAAATGTGGTGTGCTGGACACCATCATTCTGCCATAACATTAAAGTGGGTGTCACAGCAACATTCCTGCACATGTGCCTGAGGTATTATGCTGTCCTCTGGCTGCCTCCAATCTGACAATGTGGGGACACATGGTGAACCCAGTCATAGTTTAACCCATGAAAGCTCCACCCCATCACTGAAGGAAGTGATCCCTGAAGTTCCACAACCCTTTAGTCAAATGTGTAGTTCCTGAACACACTGCCCATGACTACACCATGTCTGCTAACATTGCTGTCCTGTCACTGTGTCCTTCACATGTGAAAATTATGTGGGTATGTTGATGTTAATGTGGCATACACAGTATATCCAGCCAGTGTACTGCATAACCCATGCATGCATCAGTTTGTTTTATTCTGTGCTTATCTTGTCATGGCCCACAGCTGTGGACTAGACACTGCCTCTTTCCAGTGTCACAATGTATTGATCCCACTTCTACGTTGCATGAGGGTCCACTAAAATCAGTTATCCCCTTGAATCCTCACCCAGCTCCTTCTCTGTTGCTGCTAAGGTATTTCAGCCAGTACCATGGCCTTCCATTGCTGCAGCAGTTTTCATAGCATCATGTAATGTAGCATGGCACACACCACCGATATCTTGCTGCAGGTCTCTGAAGTATACTGCAGTACACCATCAGACATGTCCAGACTGTGGACGTGAGCCTTCATCTATCTGAATATGTTTAATTATGCTAAATATCTTCAACAGTGCGGTGTTGTATTCTTGTCTCCACTACAGTCTAGGGGCTGAGGATGTGGGTCATTAGCCATGGCTCCAAGGAATATCCAGGATAAGCTCCCACAAACAGCAGAGAACACCATTATGAGTATTCTACTATTTATGGTCATGGAAATGGACCTTCCTGGACTCTATGGGTGGCAGGTTGTAAACCTACAAACTAGACAACACTATGGAAAGTCATCCTTAATGACACGCTAGTATTGGTCACACATTTCATGTGAACTGTCTAAATGGTGCACAGACACATAGTATATAATTGCTCTCTGCACTGCACATCACCTGTCAATTGATGAAGTAGAAGCCCTTTCAGTTGATATACCAAATGCCAGTGGAGCAGGTGGGGCCTTGATAGCAATATGGGTGCAGTCAGTAGCCCCTAGCACCTCATGGAAATGGGCTATAACATAGAATACCTGCATAGTGATTGTGATCGTCTCTGCTCTCCATGTAAACCAAATATGCTCCTCCACATGCTGCAACATCCCAGCAAGGAACTGGGGCTTGTGAAACTCCTAATATGTCCCATGTTGGACACTGAAAGGTCCCCATAACAAGGAGTGTTAATGCCTTACAAGCCTTTATGTCCACTGGGATAGGCATTCCATCTGAAGAAGGCTCCTGTCTACTAGCTCCCATATGATGTCTCTGTCTGCAAAGTAGTGGCCAATGGCTCCTTGTAACTCTTTAATGAGAGACTCAGAATTATGAAAAAATAATTAGGAAAATACAGGAGAAAAGTGAATGTCAAAAAAGCTGCTGCCTTTGGAAGTGCTTTTGTGCTGTTTTTTTTTTTTTTTGCAGGGGGTAAGCCCCCCACACCCGCTGAACTTATATATACCACATCTGAGATTGCCATACTTTGGAGAAGAGAGAAGAAAGAATATTCCAAGAAAGCAATCTCACATTTTTGCTTATTCGATCATATTATTCCAGAATTTACATTAATAAGTATAGAAATATCAAACAGTTATTGCGGTCAGCTATGTCCTGGTAATGGAGGTAGTGGTATGTCAGCCACTGGTGGACACTACTGAGACATGGAGGGTGGCAGAATGCAAAATCATAGACACTGACTCCCAAGTGACCACGAACACATGCTGACCACTACTCCTAGCATCTTAGTACCACTGATACACCTGTTCACCTATATAATGGTGGTATTGAGATAAGCTCATCACACAAATTTTTATTTCTAAATCATGCCGCCATGTTTGATTGGGATAGTTGCATATGTCAACGGTGTCCAAAGCTCAAGGTAATTGAAATTCAGCTCAATATTTATTAAAGCATGCAGCTAAATGTTAAGCACTTTAGTCTATCCACTTGGACTTCATCAGAACAGAAATATGTTTGAAAATCACTCCTTATAAATATTTATTATGTTATATTGGAAGAAAAGATTTGTTATTAACTCTAGATTTGCTATGCTATGGTCTTTTTACTCTAGATTTTTGGATGACATATTTTTTGTTTGGAAAGGGGACCCTCTGGAAATAGAGGTATTCTTAAACTACTTGACTTGTACTATAGACTTTCTGAGGTTTACACATAACATGAATCCACAGGTTATACACTTTTTGGATGTCCAACTTACAGTTGACAATGGTGTATTGGTGTCCAGTATATACAGGAAAGAGACATTCTCTAATTGTTATCTCCATTATGATAGTGGTCATTCCATGCACTGCAAGAAAAATGTAGTGAAGGGCCAGTTCATTAGGGCTGCCAGAGTGACCTCAGATGATGATCTTTTTTGAGAAAGAATTAAATAAAATGGATAGGGGATACCCCTTAAACTTGCTAAGGACACTGAGGATGGAAGTTGTGGAGAATAGGGGATCAAAAATTTCATGTATCCTAGGTAAACCAGACCTATTGAAGGGAATAGGTCTAAGTAAACATTCAAGTTTTGAAACTTTTCAGCACAGGATGGCCATAAATTATGATGGTTTAAGTAATAAAGTAAAAAACATAATTTCTCAAAATTGGGATATTCTGAAAACTGATGAGGAACTTTACCGATATTTGGGTCATAAACCCACATTCATTACAAAGTACATAAAATATCAAGGAAGTGTTGGAGAAGGGCAAGCAAACTTTAAGGACAAGTTCCACTAAATGTAGTAGGTGCAATTATTGCCAATTCATTGTTGCTATGAAAGAGGTTACCTTGAATAATGTTTTCCGAACAACTATTACATTTAGGAACGTTGATTGTAATTCTGCAGGGCTTGTATATTTGACTCTTTGCAACCAGTGCTTTTATGTGGGGAAGACAGAGATGAAACTCTCTAAAAGGATTTATGAACATTTGTATGATGTGAGAAAGGCTAATCCAAAAAAATGCTTTATTTAGACATTCTGTTACTTGTTGTTTTTTTTTTTTTTTTAAATTGTTTTCGGTATTTTAGAAGTTGTTCCACAAGATACCAGAAGAGGGGCCTGAGAAAATTGTTTAGAATACAAGGAACTCCTCTGGCAACTTAGATTGGATGCTGCATTATAACCTGGTCTCAATGACCATATTTCAATTAACTCTGTGTTAAGAATGAGAGCAGCAAAATTGTGATATTTATATATTACATACTATTTAGATTCTTTAATTTTTTTAGATTGTTCTTTAAATACCTTAAGGGGTTATTACTTATTCCAAAAGGTTTTTAAGTGAGTTTTAACTCATTTTATGTAATGCACTCTTATATTATATTTTAAATGGACCAATTAAATTATGTAATTAGGGGCCATTTATAAGTAGTGATTTTCAAACACATTTTTGTTCTGATGAAGTCCAAGTGGATGGGCAAAAGCACTTAATGTTTAGTTGTATGCTTTAATAAATATTGTACTGAATTTAAATTACCTTGAGCTTTGGACACCATTGACTTTTTTCTTGATTATTGTTTTTTTATGGCTGCACATTTTACACACCTTTTTATGAGATATTTGCAAATGTGATGTTTCTCGTTACCATACTGACACTTGTTTGTATTTTATTATAAAGTTATTTGCATGTTCTTTCACTGCACTATTTTTCCACTACTGTGATCATACTATATGTGCCTCTGAATCTCCTCTCCCTGCATGGCGCCATTCACCATGCTATTTTGCTTAACACAGTACACTCTTTGTTTCATGGTTTCAGAGGACAAATCTATGTATTGTAGACTTTGATACCTGCATCAGGACCCTGGTACATGGCACATAGTCCACCTAGTTGAGGGGTCAAGAAAAACCTTCACTGAATTTACTGTCATCAATAATGCAATTTAATAAACAGATGAGTACAGCTAGAGTAAAAATCTAAAACTCCTGAATTCCAAAAACGATGTAAAATGTCAAATAAACCAGTAGAACCTAGTTAATGTAATATGAAATGTTAGTGTGCAAATATTTGTGACTCTTTGGGCTAGTACCACAAGGCAGATATTTCCTAATGTAACATATATGTTAAGGAAGTGATTATTAAAAAAAATTTGCTTTTAGGCAGCTAGCACTTTTCTGATTTCTGATATATCTTTGTGCTTTTACATTTCCTGGTATAGTGCAAGGAACACCACGGTGGGCTTGCACCATTCATGTCTGTGGGGTCTTATTTTTCAAAACCTTTAAGTTTATTTTATACATTGTCTAGTAATCTGGTTCCAAATTATCCAAGCAGTGCCTTTAATTTTTATAATTTAATTCTAAACTGCACACAGACACAAATATACACATATGTATAGATGTACTGAATTAAAACAAAACACCCAAATATCAATGTACACAAAGTCGACCAGAAAACATTGACTTTGCAAATGCTGACATGCTTCTACACATGTGTTAAGCAACAGTCTTGGCACATGCAAACTTTACATTAAAAATTACAATAAAACATCATTTTTTGCAGGGGGGCTGCATTCCCCCAGACTTACTATTAATTATATATACTAACTCCAAGATCGCACAATGTTGGGGAAAGGGTATATTTCCCTACCCTGAGAACTGTGCTGCCTCACACACACGTGTCAACCATATGTGTAGTCAATGAAATTTTCTGGAAAAATGACAAGAGTCGACAATTTTAAGTAGACCCATATATATATATATATATATATATATATATATATATATATATATATATATATATATATACATACGTATATGTAAATATAGATACACACACACACACACACACACACACACACACACACACACACACACACACACACACACACACACACACACACACACACAGAGTTGGTCTATCCGTCAAAATCAAAAGCATCAAATCTCATCTGCCTAATGTTTGCATTTTGAAAAAACAACCTATAAAAACTAAAAACAATGAAATAACACAATATAGCAACAGGAAACAAACAGATTCTTTTTGTGGTCAGTGAACAAAATTCCTACCACCATATTCAGACCAAATTTGCTTGAATAGTGGCAGTCTTACAGAAAAGATTTTTTGTATGGTAAGGTGCAGGATTAGGGTTAGGGTCAAGGGCAAGATTAGGATTAGAATTAGAAAGCATTAGTAAAGTGGGCAGGTTCAGTGATCCACATATATCATATACATATATGTACATAAAACTCGAGTCCTATTGTAGTGAATAGAGGGCATCCCTGCGGCATTCTTGACACTATATCATGAAAAGTAAATGCACTGTACTCTACTGAAAGGTTAAAATTTGAGTTACAGGAAGAGATTTGCTACTTAAAGATAAAATGGTTTGTAATAATAATTTTTTGTAAACATCAGATAGCAAAAAAAAAATTACATAGAGGCTACAGCTGTTCTTAACATTATTTGTTTTTAAACCTACTATTCACAACACTTCGGACATTTTGTAGGGGGAAAGAAATACAGCGTATACCAAAGATCTCTGCACACAGCACTTAGTTAAACCAGTAGTGAAGTGAAAATCAAGCATCTGGTGATGCAGTGGTTCAGCGGTTAACGTTGCTGCCTCACAGCAAGAGGTTCTCCGGTTCGATTCTCGGCTGGGGTTCCTTCTGTGCAGAGTTTGCGTGTTCTTCCTGCGTTTAACTGGGTTTCCTCTAGGTATTCTGGTTTCCTCCCACATTCTAAAGACATGCATCTGGAATGCTGCTTCCTGGGCCTCTGCTGAAAATAGGCTATGTCATAGTTGGACTTCCCTGGTCAACAAATGTTAAATAAATAAAGTGACTGCATGTGTGACAGCAGTGACTATGCATAGTAACACATATGTACATGTACAAAAACACAGAATACAAACCCACATGTGCACACACTCATGCAGTGTACTCAATGCATATGATATATATATATACACACACACACACACACACACACACAGTTATCAAGTACTGTAGCCAAAACTTCCCTTTTTATAAATCAGTAAATGTGTTTTAAGGGATATGTGGTACATGTCTTATTTTTATGCCTTTGCTGTAAAGTAAAACCTGACGCCACAAGACCTTCCCACTGAAAGGGATCAAGATTAGTACTTTGGGTGAAGTGGGGGCAAGTATACTGCAACCTAAACTAAGAACTGGAACAATTTAATAATAATAATAAGAATAATAATAATACTGTTTGTTAACCGGATAGATCCAATGGACACACAGTCCCTTTTTAGGGGCGACCTAAGAGTTTGGTTAGTCTGGGATTCAGTTTCAGACACCATCAGAGACAATTTCTAACTCAGAAAAGATTGGAAGATACAGTAACTCTTTTTAATGAGTAGAAACACAAACTTCCATATCAGCAAGGAATTTTTCAAAAATACTGGAAGACACAAGCTAGCATAGTGGAGGTGTAACAGGCCAGGGTGCACATGAAACATTTTAGTACTAAATGTATCATCTGTGGGACCAGGGAACCGATCTCTGAACTAGCACCTCACCTTGATGCATATTCTTTGCGGTGAGCTATTCTGACAGGTGAGGTAGCAGTTCTCTTGGTTCTACAAGTATTCAGAAGATGCTTTCATTCTGTAATTCTTCAGACAAGCACTAACCTTTCCATAATAATGTGGTATCCATTCCTAGTAGCAAATTCATCTGTCAGATTCATAGGTTGGTACTAGGCTATCGGCCCTAGGGCCTATACAAGCCTAGCCATAACAATTCCATGGATATTTCTTCCCACAATATTTACTTCCCTGGACCCCTGTCTAGCAGGGTGACTGATGTGATGCCAGATTCACAAAATGTTGCAATGGACAGACTTGGACATATTGTTTACCTGGACCACAAATGGCAATTTGACCCTCAAGTGTTTCAACATCTGACATATGACTGAGTTCTCAAATTTTGAGCTATCTGTATTTCCAAATACCTGACCTTGTAAGCTCTGGACCAGAAGTCAAGGCATGCTTTCAAGGAAGAAGGGATCTAAATTGTAGTAAGCATTCCTTCCATTTCCTCTAATCCAAACGATACTTTTAAAAATAAGAGAAGAACATTATTTTAATGCCTGTCTTCTAGCATTTGCAAATTTATTTTTCTTTTGTGAGATGACAAGGTGATAACAGCTAATTCTAAAATCACTACCCCTTACATCTTGGAAGATGACCTTTTAACCCCTAATATATAATTACTTTCATCTCAGTTTGCTGAGTACTATGGGGGAGGGGGGGGCTAGTAAACATTCTACCAGGAGATTCTCCCTCTGCAAACAGAAAAACATTTATTCATTGGTTTGGTCCACTTAGGTTCATAGATTCATAGGTAGGTACTAGGCTATCTGCCCTAGGGCATTTATAAGCCTAGCCAGAATATGTTGGCTTTCGCCTCCCTTTTAGACTAGATTCCTGAGCCCTTGTCCAGCAGGGCCATAGAAGTGATCCCAGGAGTGAATTTACGATTTCCCATCCACTCATCAAGATTTCTCTTGAAGAGGGTCAGCGAGGGGCTCTGCCTAACATGGACCGGGACTCTATTCCAGAGCGAGGGAAGCCTCTGGGATATGAATCAATCCCTCCAGCATGTTCTATTTATAGCTGTGCTGAGGTTTAAATCCCTGGAGCATGTAGCTCTAATGGATTTGGTTTTCTTGAGGTGGAGCATGTCCATTAGTTCCGGGTTAGAAATGGCCTTGTATGTCAGGCAAAGATCGCCTCTGAGTAGGCGGTAAGCAACTGAGTAGAGATGGAGTTTCTTTAGTCGAGCTGCATAGGACATCTGTTTGAGGCCCACAATCCTCTTGGTGAGGTACTTTTGCGGTCTCTCCAGCTGTTGTAGGTGTCGAGTAATGTACATTCCAAATGGGGCATTGTACTCAATTATGGGCCTGATGAGTGATGAGTGATGAGTAGAGGGGCACAATGACCTCTCTTGATCTAGATGTGAACCCTTTTGTGATTAGGTGAGCTATATAGAAGGTTTTTCTAAACACTTTGGCAATGTGCTTGTCAAAGGAGAGGTTGCTATGTACTTGGGTCCCCAGATCCCTAATTACTTCTTCCATACTTAGTGGATTACCTCCTATGTGGTAGTTTGTGGGCACTTTGTTTTTCCCAAAGGGGATGACTATACATTTTTTGGCATTTAGCTTGAGGCCGTGGTTCTGACATCAGGTATCTGTCTCTGTAAGACCCTTCTGGAGGATGCTTGTGTCAGCCGGAGAGTCGATTATGGCTCTCAGTTTGCAATCATCTGCAAACTTGGTCAGCCACAGTCCTCCCATGCTTGCCTGTACCTCAGAGAAGTATATACCAAACAAGAGGGGTCCCAGGACAGAGCCCTGTGGGACGCCACTTGTAACCGGTTTAGAGTCAGACATGGCACCCGCAACTCTGACCATGTGAGTTCTATCCCTGAGCCAGTTTGCAACCCATCTTGTGATGAATGGATTGATATTTAGGCTGGTAAGCTTATTTATGATATCAGAGTGGGGTATTGTGTCGAAGGCCTTTGCGAGGTCCAAGTAGGCTGTGTGGACTGCCTTTCCCTCATCTATGGCTTTGGAAACTGTTTTGAAGAAGTCATCTAGGTTTAGGAGGCAAGATCTGCCTTTAACAAAGCCAAATTGGGTAGGGTCCAATGTCTGGAGGTTCCCAATGTCTTTGTTTATGAGATCCATGATGATGCGCTCCATAGCCTTGCAGACCAGGCTAGTCAGGCTTATAGGGTGATAGTTCCCGGGATCCGTTGTGGCATCCCCTTTGTGGAGTGGGATTACCGTTGCTGTACGCCACTCTTTGGGTACATAACCTGTGATGAGGCTGAGTTGGAACAGTGAATTTATGTGAGGGTTTAGTTCTTTTTGGAGTTCGTGTAAGACGCAGCCCGGGATGCCATCCGGTCCCATTGATGCTGTGTTTTTTACTTTGGAAAGGGCTGCTTTCACCTGTGTGTCTGTGATGTCAGGGAGACTGCATACTTCTGGGATAGACACAGGTCCTTTTGGGGGGGGGGGTTAAAGTTTGCACTGAACCTGTCCGCCAGGATGTTGGCAATGTCAGTGGGTTCAGTGTACTTTGTGTCATTTTGTACAGCTCAGAGCAGATTTGGGAGTTACCACCCAGATTCTTGATGTAGCTAAAGAAAGCCTTGTGATTATCTTTAGGATCTTTGGCAATTTTTCTTTCGAAGCTAGCCTTTGATGATTTTATGAGGGATCGAAGTTTCTTGCTAGTACTGATCAGGGATGCCTTCCCTTTTGGGGATTTTGCCCTATCACATAATAGTTTCCTACTTCTGTTGTAAAGTTTATTTATGGCCGGGTTCCACCAGACTGGTCTCCTGTTTTTGGAGGAGTTAGTCTTGGTTTTACTTGGGATGGCACGATCCATGCATTCCTGTAGGTGCTCGTAGAATGCATTTGCGAAGGATTCTGCATTTTGGGTAGTATTTTCCATTAGCCCGGGTGCTTTGAAGTTCTCCACCTTGGTCTTGAGAAGTGTGAAGTTTGCTTTTGAGAAGTTTTTCACAGTGGTTTCCTTGGCTGGGGGTGAGGTCAGGATGTGGATGTCCATAGTGTTTAGTTTATGGTCTGATCTTACCAACGAGGGGTTTACCTCTGGTGTGGAACACTGAGCCCCCATGTTGGTGATGACCAGGTCCAATTTGTTGTCCCCTCTTGTGGGAGTGGTGACCAGTTGTTCCATGGCATTTGAGTTTATAAATTCCAGGAACCATTGGGCAAAGGAGTTTGGACTTGAGTAGTTTTCCCAGTCAATGTTTGGGTAGTTGAAATCCCCAATAACATGGTGTTTGGTGAGACCTTCATATTCTCCAATGTTCTCAGGAATGCCGAGTGGGGGTCCTGGGACAAGGTGGGTGATCTGTAGCAGGCTACAAACTGAAAAGCAGTTTTGCCGACTGTTAGTTGCACATGGATGGTCTCCGATGCCTTGTGCAGTGCCACTAACCTGGAGGTGTGGGTATCCTTGATGAAAATGGATACTCCCCCGCCTTTAGTATTTCAGTCGGAGTTCTGGGGCTGAAAAGAATGGTATGAGTTATATCCTGGTAGTGCTGGGGTGCTCTCTGGAGCCTTGAACCAGGTTTCTGTTACTGCACAGATATAGATTTTCTCCATACTAAGGAGTGCCTCGAGTGCGTGCATCTTGAGGTTTAGACTTCTGGCATTGAGTAGCATTACCCTTAGTTTTTTGTTTCTTGTATTTTCTATAGAGGTGGGTTTGTCTTTTGAGCCTTGCCTAAAAAAGGCACTATGGAGTTGGCAAGAGCCTTAGCCAGTATTTGAAAGCCTAAGGGTGACAGGTGCAAGCTGTCCCTAGCGAAGCAGCGTGGCTTGTCGAGCATGTCATCCCAGGCTGACAGACACTGGATCCCCTTTGAATGACACCAATAGCTTAGCCAATTGTTAAAACTGATAATTTTGTCCTTATACTGTGGCAACATTCTTGGTGAGGGCAAGATGCTACTCAGGGTCAGAGTCATACCAGCCTGGGCTACATGATCCGAGAGCTCCTCTATGTCTCTTTTCATGTAGTCCAAGGAAGTACGTCTCAGGTCACTCACACCAACATGGACAATAACAGAGTCATATTTGTACCTGCTGTGGAGTGACATGAGTGCTTGTGTTATGTGGCGGATCCTGGCACCCACCAAGCAGCTTACAGTGACCTTCTCCTTGTTCAGTCTGGTGAGCGTAGCGTCAGTGTGCCTGATAATAGAGTCTCCTATTACTAGTGTATTTGGTGTGTTATTTAGCCTTAAGGGCTGTGACTGTGTGGCACACTGACTTTGTGAAGTATGTGATACATGAGAGTTGTTAGGTGGTAGCGGTTGCTTGGATGTCTGCTTTGGAGGTCTCTGCTGCTTTGGCAAATTTTTTTTAGAGCCTGCGAGTATATTTTTGTGAGTTTATGTGTCTTGTTTGCTGATACGATTGGTCTATGTGAGACTGGATGTGTGGTGCAAGTGGTTTCCTTCTCCTCCTGACTGACTGTGCCAGTCTTGGGATGAGAGAGCTCAGCCTCCAGTTTGGTTTGTTGGAAGGAGGAGAGGGTTGTCTGTGTACATAAGGCAATTGTAACATTGCCTCAAGATTCCCAGATTCACCAGCTGGACTGGAGAGTATACCTTAATATTATTCTTCTAAAAGGACTATTTCCTTGGGTATCAGTCTGCCTGCCTTACCTTCCTTCTGAAAGGCTGATCTATTTATCCAGCAAAGTGATTTGTGCTGTTGTAAGCTTGCCCTCCTTGGTAGACCCAGATGGCTTCCATGTTTCCAAAAGCAATTCTGTACCTTAACCCTACTAAAAAACACTTGATTTCTAAATATTTAAATTTTGTTTTGGGATCCTTGAAAAAACAACAATCTAAACTTATTTATTCAGTTCCTTTATTTTTATGTCTTGAAACACCATTCTTTTTTATATGAATTTAATTTTATTTAAATCTTTGCAACAAGATAAATAAATGTACATATACTTTCATTCATGCCTTACATCAAATGTGACTTGAACGACAATATAAACAAAGCATATTTAAATGGTGCACTCTCTAAAAACCTTAAGCATGATTTACCTCTCTGATATCTAACTTGACTAATAATAATTTCACCTTTTAATCAAATGATGCATAATAAACAACCAAATCCTGCACTGGAAGTGATAATGTACATTACTACATGTACATATAAATATCTCCATTAAGATTTTAATAATGCAAATTTCTTGAAATTGCTAAACCTCTAATAATTCCTCCCAACATAACACTGCATTGCTCAAATTTTCTTATACTTCTATAGTGCTTCCAAAATATTGTACAACATTAGTAAATGATTTATGTAAAGTCAAATATATATATATATATATATATATATATATATATATATATATATATATATATATATATATATACGCACACACACACACACACACACACACACACACACACACACACACACACACATGAATCTTTCCTCTCAACAATCATCTAAGAAAGAGAGGATAATGGTGTAATTATTAGTCATTCCATCAGTAATACACTCATATACCCAGCTATAGGCAAACTATACCTGCCCTGTTATCATTAGATAACTGGGTTTACATCTCATTTACAAAGTCACTGATAACACTATTGATAACATTAGATGATCACTTTGTTTCATACAACTGCTTAGTTCAGAGAGAGAGAGAGATTTTCAGGCCATTGCAGTAAGATTTATAGTTTCTAAATGAAATATTTTACTCTTCCAGACATTTAGTATCACCTAGATAGCATTAGCATCTAAGTGTTCACTACAACACAGAAAACTATTTATAAAACATAATTGCAAACAAGTTATGAATGTAAATGTTATGAAAAGCTCAGTCCTTTCCTTCTATAAGCTGTAAGTCTTCTTAAGGATACTATCAAAACCCAAAGAAATCCCTTTCTAAAATAATTTCTATGGTACACATTCCAATTAATAAAGAATTTTTGCTTCCTAGTTGTATATGTGCTGGACCCATATGTGGCAAAACAATCCTTAAGATCTGAAGAAGTTCTGTTAAGGGCAAAAGAACTCATCTATTAAATATATTTTATTTTTGAATAAAGAAGTATCGATTTTTAAACAAGTTATAAGTGTTTGATTACTCTGAAGTCACAGATGTGATTGGTTACAGTTTGTGGTTCTTTTTCCTGATATCAAGAAGGCACAGCCAGAAACTTCGATGCTCATGAAGTATCTGTTTTCCCTGTGGATTAATGTTTTTCCTTAGCGATGGGAGACATCTTAACCCCTAAGGTGGGAAAACTATTGCATCTCACTACAAGAATCTGTTGATAAATATATATTACAGAGTACTTAACTAGAACTCTGCAATATTCAATCATTCCTTCTTTGTCTAATCACCCCATAATCCAACTCAGAGTTATAACTGAGCTGGATTCTATCATAGCAATCACTTCTTCTGCTAGTCTGCCTTCAATGGGCAGGCTACTGTACCATACTGAAGCACTGGTCATACCACTGCTTTGTACACCTTACTCTTCTGTTTGTCTGGCATTCTTCTGTCACATATTACCACTTATACTCTGTGCCAGGTGACTGCAGCAGCTCTGATTCTGACTTTGACTTCATCATTCAGATATCCCGTCTCCTCAACCACACTCCCAAGATACTTGAAGTAGTTAACTTGTACCACTATTTCACCTTCTTCATTTTTCATATTTGCTGCCATGACCACCGTCTTGCCTATACTCAGTTTCTTACCGTGTGACTTCATTTTAGCATTCCTGGTCCTTATCATTTGCTGAAATTCCTGTTTAAATTCTGCTTGTAATCTCACATCATCTGCATATAGCAGCTTTGTTGGTCTGTCCCCCAACCTGTTTGCTAATATAGCCCATCACCAGTATTAATAGGACTGCACTCAAAGCTGAACCCTGATACATATCCACTCTAACTATGTACCCCTCTGTGACTCTGAACACTGTTTATACTTGTATCGTGTGGTCCTTGTACACAGAATTTGCTAATTCTACCAATATTTCTGGGGTATCAAACCATTGTAGGACTGCCCAAATCATCTTTCTTGGCACCCTGTCATGTGCTTTCTCCAAGTCTAGGGATGCACAGTTGTACTCTTTCCTAATCTCCAACTTTTTATACACTATCTGTCTCACTGCAAACACTGAGTTAATTGTACTGCATCCTGATCTGAATCTGAACTGCTCATTTCCCATCTGACTGTGCCCACAATGCGTAACAATCACCTGTTCAGCACTTTTGTGCACTGTGTCAGGTGTTTGATACCTCTGTACTCTCTGCAGTTGTGAATGGCCCCTTTGTTCTTGTACAGTGGTACTAGAATTCTAATTACACTGTCACCTGGGATACACCTTTTTCTCTGTATCACAATGAGTCATTTCAGGAGCCATTTCTCACCCGATGCACACAACATCGTGGTTATATTTTTGGCTTCATCTGAGCTTGCTGATTTTCCTGACTTCATTTTCTTGAGTGATGTCCTTATTTCTTCTAGGATGAGTTCTTCTTTCTTCTTCATTATTGGCTGTGCATGGGGCACTTGTGCAAGCAGATGTGCGCAAACACATACACACACACACACACACACACACACACACACACACACACACACACACACACACACACACACACACACACACACACACACACACACACACACACACACACACACACACACACACACACACACACACCTATTGCCAATTTGGGGAACTGTCAGTTCACCTGCACTTTATC
Organism: Protopterus annectens; assembly: GCF_019279795.1. NCBI lineage: Eukaryota > Metazoa > Chordata > Ceratodontiformes > Protopteridae > Protopterus > Protopterus annectens. Next base: position 1,182,496,017 of record NC_056746.1, on the reverse strand, counting down.
TTTGTGAGTGGGATGAAACTGGATAACTTGTCAGAAATCCATATGGGCATAGGAAGACATGCCAGCTATGTGCAGAAGGCATGCCAGCTAAGAACTGAAATGAAAACAAGTGTTTTGAAGCAGAAGTGCTAACTACTGCACCACTATACCAACTTCAGCAATAGTTCAAAAATGAATTAGAAATACTTTTGTTAATGAGCACTACTTCCTAATAAGAGACTTGTCAGCGAGACCTGTTATGACATCTTCCACCTCCTCCTGTGATGAGCACCTGTTGCTGTCACTACATGCATTGTTTTGTGTTCTTGTACGTTTACATGGCACATCTATATCAGAACAGTGAACGCTAAAAATAGCGAATGCTATTCTGATGAACTATAAAGTTTGAAAGCCAAAAAAATTCAAAGTCACACATCCCAGGGAAAAAAGTTGCTGATCCAAAAAAAAAATACAAACAAAATAAAGTGGGGGGCTTTGCCCCCCCACCCCCCCAACTTAAATATACCAACTCCGAGTTCACACCACAGTGGAGAAAACAGCAAAGTCCCGAGAATGGCCCAGCGATTTTTTTCCCTGAGAAAAAAAAAATCTCTGTTCTGTGACTTCAACATTCTCAGCTTTTGAACTTTACAGTTCGACAGAAGAGCATTCACTATTCTCAGCGTTTGCTCTTCTGAAAGGGGACCTACATGGAGACAGCTTTTGTAAACAATTACTTGTGTCTATTCTCCGTGTCCTTGTACTATGCTGCAGAACTGTACAAGGACACAGAGAATAGACACAAGTAATTGTGTCTATTTACTTTGCAGCAATATTCCACATACGGTGGCCTTCCATTTCTCTGATTAATTGTATTTTACGTGTCCAGGGTCTGACATTCTGATTGTTTACTTTATATTGCTTTTTCCTTTATCTTGTTTGATTTGATTGTGGGTTCCCCTGGGTAAGAAAATTACCTTCAGTAAGCACAATATCTCTTTGTGCCTACAGACCAATAAACTATAGACTTTGTTCTAAATCTTGTGCTAAAGTGTTTGCAGCACAGTTACACAAAAGCCAAAGATGAGGCAATTCCTTGCATGAAGACTTCATGCAAAACATGTTAATTTGCAGTCAGTTCTAGTAAAATAAAGTAGTGGATTTTAAGGTTTGGATAATCAAAATTGTATTTTACAAATCGTCCTGGTAGTCTTATGTAAGGGCTGCTGTTATTTTTGCCAAACGTTTACTTTTCCCAAAAAAAAAAAAAAAAAAAAACTACAGTAATAGGAAACATGCTTTCAGAGAATAGAATTTAATTAGAGCAAAAATCAGAGGTAATTATTGTAGTGAATAACTTTTTAATGAAAAAAAAAAAAAAAAACTCAGTATGTTGCAGACTGGCCCACTGGATGTCCCAGCTGCCAAATCCACAAAGCTTTCCACTTTTTTTAATGAGTAGCAAATTAATCGGTGGTAGCTAAATTGCATTAGTCTAAACTGAGGATTAAGGAAAACTACAGAGCCTTGTCCGGTAGTTATATGACTCAACAGCGTAAAATGGACCAGCTTTGTGGGTTTGAGTGGGAATAACTTCTGTACTCTATGGCTTTTCCTTCAGGACCACCAGTCACAGTGTGTTCTGTTTCACAGTGTTCACTTAGCACCAGCCACGAAAAATTGGTTACCTACTTCTATTTGTAATTAATAGATGGGTAAAGAAAACTGGTTCATCAGAAACTCCTAAGCCTCTAGAAAAAGTAATGAAATGGCAAAATCAGTAATGAAATGGAAACAGCATTTTTTTGGTGGTGGTGGTGGTAAGGATGGCAGACCAAAACTGGCCACGAATACAGGTTCTGTAAGTAATGCATGACGGAAAGCTATGCAGAAGTACAGGGGAATTTGTTGTAGGGAATGCATATTTCTCCCCCTCCCCCAAAACCATATTTTAGGCTTCAGAGATGTGGCTTATGAACAATAGCCCCTATAAGGCTACTGACATCAGATATGTCCTTTTGTGGATAGGATATTTCATGTTACAGACGTTGTGGATAGGATATTTCATGTTACAGACTCGAGGTGAAATGTAAACAGTTGCATGCGTGTGTGTGTGTGTGTGTGTGTGTGTGTGTGTGTGTGTGTGTGTGTGTGTGTGTGTGTGTGTGTGTGTGTTTGTAAGCCTGGGAGATAGAAAAGGCTTTTCCAGCTTGCCCTGTACTATTTTCTCAGTTCACATTCTTGTGTTTTTTGTTTTTTTTTTGCCTTGGTCAGCATAAAATGAGCCAACATGACAAAATACATCGTAAACAAATATAGCACTGAAAGCTTTTTGCTGGTATGAGAGCCTAGTATTTTTGCATAAGCAATCAAAAACATGGAAAACACTTTGACTCAGAGGCTGAAAGGTGAAGTGAGACAATAGAGTGAACTAAGGTAACGTTTTGTATTAAAAAAGAATAACTATAGGTCAGCCAAATACAGTGTGCTAACATTCACTGGCAGCTCAAGTGTCAGAATAAACAATAAGGAATAGGTCTGCCTCCTCCCAAAATGGGAAAAACAGACAATACAGGTTCTGTGAACCAGAAATGAAAATAGTGTCATATCTCATTGAGTATGATTCACTCATGGCAGAAGGTCTGCATACTGAAAGGCACAATAATATAGCAAGATTGTTGCAATGGGGATTGTGCAAACACAATATAGAAGTAGCAGAAAAGCATTTGAAACATGAACTACAAAGCATTATAGAGAATAATGAAGCTTATATTGGTTTACTATCAAAATGTGGAATGGCATTTACACGAAACTTGAACGGACAAATGCTTCTTTTCCAGTTTCCATAATGTCATTCTGAAAATGTTTGAATGCACATTAGCGAATGGTAGAATACATTTGCTAATGTGCATTCGACCGACGTTCTGATAACAGATCGCATGACAATGAGGATCGGGAAATTTACCCTTTTCCTCACCGTAGTGCGATCTCAGAGTTGGAATATATAATTTGCAGGGGGTGGGGGGTGGAGGAGGCTTGCCCCCTGCAAAACTGTAAACACTTGTGCTGTAGATGTACAATTCATACAGCAGCTTCAGCACAAATGTCTGAGGGTCTGATTTCACCCCCTGACATTCTGAATTTGCTTGAATGCGGACATCACGGTGATGATTTTCAACATTCCGTTAAAGCAACACTGCCAAATTCAGAATGTCAGTTTAATCCAGTAAGTAATTTTTTTTTTTTGATTTTCAACTTTTTGATAGTAAACTTTTATATCACATAGGATCATCCATTACCAGCAGTTCAAATAAAATGCTAGAAAATCAGATATAGTAGTCCACGTCAAAAGACAAAAGTGGCACTGATCACTGAAAGTTCTACATCCAGTGATTACAGTGTCTTACGTACAAACACAAAGTCATAAAATACCAGGATCTGCAAGAATAGAGAGCAACATATCGTTAGTAGCAGGAACAACAAGATAATAAAACATAATTTCCAGTCTTACTTAAATATGCTACCAGTACATATAACTCCATATGGACAGCAGAAGGAAACATTCTGGGCACGTTGCAGGTGCTGAGAAGAGCACCCTTGGCAAACATCAAAGACTGAAACAATACTAATTTCATGAACTCTAATTGTACCCTGACTTAGGAATGGGGTCCATTTCCATCATGGTATTAGAAATTACAAACACTTGAAGAAATTAAACCAACAAAACAAGCAAACATACGTACACAAACATACACGCGCACACACAATGTTATTAAATTGCTCAAAAAACAAAAATGTAAAATAAAATTCTCAGATGAAAAGCACAAAAATCATCTGTCAGCACACTGAGACTTCAGAAGAGGGCAGCAGAGTTCATCTTTATGACTACTCCAGAGTACAGAATTTAAATGTAACACTCACATGGGACATCAGCTGTGTTTGTTTAGCTGGATCAAAAAAAAAAAACTACAGTACAGGAAAAATGGCACATGTGCTTGAATCAAAACTCCATGAAAATAATCATGAAGTTATGAAGCCCTTTGATTTTAATGAAAGAACTGACTGGTATAAATACAAACGGATGCAACTAAACCTACCAGAATAAACATATTGCTTTATTTTTGCCAGATGCCACTTCCTAGAAAATAAAGAAGTCTGAACTAACAGTCATAAACTTCATGCTCATATAAATGTTGTGTGTGTGCTTCTTTCTAGTCAGATGAGCCAAGAAATCTGGTATTCACTTTACATCAGGTGTATTAGCAGAGTGACTGAGAGTAGGGAGCATCAGTACATTAACAGTGAAGCACAGGGGTGGACTTCCATACTGTGGAATGTAAGACACCTGTGGGATAAAACAAGAGGGCTGCATGTGGTACTCGTAGGCGTGGCATAAATACTGCAAGGAAAATACAAATACAGATAACAGAAATACAGTGCGGGACTTAGCTGCAAGAATACAGGCTTTATAGAAATGAGAACAAGAGTTAAGGGTGTGCAGGTGTCAGTAACAGTGAAAAGCTAGATAAAGCATATAGTAGAGGCAGTCAAAATGGGAGTGTTGGACTAAGTGATATGTTCATCCTGAGACAGGATGAAGTAGCTGTGTAACCCTGGTCAGTGACCATAGTATGCAGGCCAGCTGAAGCATGGGGGGGGGGGGGCGCTTAAATATGAAGAAAGGCTTATAACCAGAAATTGGAAATGAGCAAGCAAAAGTACTGGAGATGCAAAGGTTTCTGGGAGTAATATGTGAGCTACCTGATTCTTTATTACAGAAGAAAGATAAGAAATAGGTAGAAGTGGTTTCAGAACTTGGGTCTAAACAAAGAATGATGTCCCTAACTGGAATCAGGTGTGAAATGTGAGACTTACTCATCAGGACAAAAAGGAAGGAATTAGTGGCATAAAGTGTGGGAGACAGAGTGGGCATCACTGATCTTGCCACAGCATGATATGTTTTTTCTGATGAGGCAAGTAGAGCAGCAAGCATGACATAGAGGTGCAGAGGTTAAGATTTCTGTCTCACAGTTTCAGGGTTTGAGGTTCAGTCTACGCGTTCTCCATGTGTCTGTGTGGTATTAATCTGGATACTCCAGTTGCCTCCCACTTCCTAAAAATGTGTGTGTGTAGACAGAGAAAGCAATATTTATAGATACCCATGGCTCAAACCATGGCTAAAAATGGTCACAACCGTAACTCTCAACCTTTTAACTCATGAAATCTGGACAAAGTCTAAAAGAATGGTGGGGGGGGGGGGTGGCAAAGGCCCCAAAATAGGAACAGATTTTAAATATTGCTCTTAGAAACTTAGAAAGTTGCTGGAATAATAGGATTTGTGTTAACATGCATTTTCCAAAGAATATGAAGTCTGAATTCAAATGTCTGACATTATTTAGAGACTTCAGTCTTCACTCAGTAATTTGCCAGAATATCACTAATTTTATAAGGAAAAGTCCAAATTTTTTTTTTGATTTTCTGGTAAATTACAGTATTATAGTCAGTCAGGAATGCCAAATGTTAGAGTTTCATACTTTTTATTGTTCAGAAGATGCACTTTGTTGGAAAATTCTATTAAATCTTTAAGTGAAATACAATAAACATTGTTCCTTATCTTGGATCTTTGTCCCCCCGTTATTTTGCGCTTTGCCCAGAATTCTGGAACAGTGAAGATGAGAAGTATAACAACAGATCAATTTATTTACCAAATTAAAAAAAAAATGAGTCCTTCAGGAGAGCAGACTTTGATATGTTGATATGTTGTCAAGAAAACAGGGAACAATATAAGACAGTAGACAATGGTGGCAACATTTGTGTGTTTTTGGGGATACATAAAGGTGAGGGTTATCAGGAAGTGGAAAATAATTCAGTGGAGGAAATAGCGTAACTAAAGTAATAATATGACTTTCAAAGGGAAAGAAAAAGTTTTATAACAAAGAGAGGAATAGCAAGACAAGGCATGGCCTGTATCCAGTCTAGGAGGAAGGAAGAAGGAGGCTGGGATTATATGGAAGCCTGGAGCTTGGCAAGGGGGGTATACCAAAGCGTAAAATGTTCCTTATACACACAAGGGACCGTGTTAGGTAACACAAGCAGGTAGAGAACAGGCAAATGTATAGGTTCACAGGTACTTACTATGCTACTGATTTTTGAAGATGTTTAAAAGCCTAATTTTACATTCCTGTAAGATGGGCCTAACAAGGATATGTTGGGACATTTACATATTACACCAATTCAGGAGAAACAAGGGTGCTAAACCAGGGGTAGGTTTTCAGTAGGCCATACATTTGTCCAAATTACATTTGACTACAGTAAGAGACGTATTTTTAGATGGAGTGGACATTGGTTCCATAAAAGCAGTATCTCTCTGATACCTACCTGTCCCTCCAACATGTTCTATTTATTTTGCAAAAAGAGATTGAGATCCTTGAACTGATGTTTATGATACTGTTGGACTTGCAAATGTGTAACATGTCTGACAGAATAGGGTCTATTGAACCTCTACATGTGAGGTACTGGTCACCTCTCAGTGCCGTGTATGATACTGAGAAGACGGACAAAGATTTAAGATGGTCTATGTAGTTTTTACAATTTAGGTCCTTAATTTTTTTCTTTTTCTTTTTTTTTTTTTTTTTAGTGAGAAAGAGTTGTGGTCATTCCAGTTATAAAAAGCATTTGGACAGTAAATACTACTCAAGGATCAGTGTAATGAGTGCTGAATACAGTTGAATGACTACATCCCTGGCTCTGGACGAAACACTTTTAGTTATAAGCCGTACAAGAACTTCCTTATATAGGTTCCCAGATCCCTAACTACAGGATCAATTTTCAGGAGAAGGTTGTCAAAGTGACAGTTAAAAGGGGAGTCATGCTTGCCAAAGGATATGATTATACATTTCTTGGCATTTAGTTTTAGTCCATGGATTTGATACCAGCCAATTTATCTCACCCACCAAAATATTAGGAAAATGTATTCCTAAGTAGCTTATCGACTATCCAATAGACAACCAGCTTCTATCTTCAACCCAACATGGCTTCCATCCTCATTGCAGCACAGCTACTACTTTGCTAAATTTTGTTGATACTGTCAGCACCCATAGAAACAATGGAAGCCTAGTCTCCTGCATTTTCCTAGACTTATCAAAAGCTTCTGATACTGTCTGCCATACTTAGGGCTCACCATCTCTTCAGTACAATGGTTTCATAACTACCTCTCAGAGGACAAGCAGCAAAATAGAAAAATGATTTCTCTACCTTTATGCCAGAAAAGTATTGGTACCCCAAAGGATCCATACTAGGCCCCATATTTTTCAACATATTCATCAATTATCTCTACACTGCTACAAAATATGTTACCCCGGGTCAATATAATGATGACCCCACCCCCTAGTCTTCTCTGCCAAATCTCTCCCTAAACTTCAAGACTTTATGCAACAATCCTTATCGATTGAAACATGGCTAAATAATTCACAGCTACATCTAAAGCCTTAAGAAAAAGAAACAAACAAAAAGCTAAATTACTGCTTTCAACCCACAATTTGTGCCAACAATGCCATAACAGAAAATGTAAACCACACAAAACTACTTGGTGTCATCAAAGATGACCAGTTGAAATTTGACCACTGTGTGTGACGTGGTTAAAAAAAATCATGAAAACTAAGCACATTATACAGAGTAAAAACCTACCTTACTGACATAGCCAGACGTTGTATAGCTTCTACTTTCTTACTGCCCTCTCTCCTGTATGCTTCCACAATCTTCATTAAATTTCAAGTCTTGCAACTGTCCAAACTTGAGAAATGTTACAATAAAATAGCCACATTTGCTGTAAACTATTACAACAGAACACACCACTGCCTAGAGCTCAGAGAATTAAACTGGTTGCTTCCACATCACCTAGCTCTTTCTCAGCTAATTACAATATACAAACTTCTCTATAAGCCAGACAACTGCCCATCCCTTAACAACTTAATACAACATTGCTCCCCCAATAGAATGTTATGCTCAAGAGAAAGATAACTAATCCCTATAATCAAATCAAAGGCGAATGACTCTCTATATTCAAATAGAGTAGCCAAACTGCGGAACCACATCCCACTATCACTCAAATCCATTCAGAATGCAGACTTATTTAAAACACAACTAAAATGTCACCTATTAATTACCGGGTCTGCTCCTGTAAATCTGCAGGATAAATGCCACTGTTATCTTCAGCTTGTCATGTAGGTTTACCCCGGGTATCACTTCTGTGTCACTGTTAGACAGAGGCACAGTATACTAACCTCGAAAAAGGACATAGCAAAATTAATTTAAAATGGGTGGCGAAAGCCAAACACACTCTGGCTAGGCTTATAAATGCCCTAGGGCAGATAACCTAGTATGAACCTATGAACCTATGTCATCAAACTATTTCTCCTCATTCTGTGTCCCATACCTTTACTACTAGTCTTCTCCTCTGCCTAATAGTTTAACTAGTAGCTTCCAGCTATACACTTTATTTTGTGACGCTACTCACCCCACCTCTATACTTCTAATATAAACATTGTGTATAATTATCTCTGAACCTGCTTTATATCCCAGCTCTTAACTACAATATTAACATTTTCTGCCCTACCTAGCCCCTTCCCTCATCTCCATTTCTTTGAATTTCTAAACATTAATCACATGATCTATTATCTATCTGATAAACCCACTAATGCAACTCTTCAAATGCTCAATTTTAGCATCTACTAATGCATAAATATTTTTGTTACTGTAATAGTTGTCTCTACTGTCATATGAATGTAATCTAATTAGCAAATACATGTGCAACTGTTAATGTATATTATTTCATGTCTGTTTCTGTATATTACTGAACGTCTGTTTAAAAATGTTTGTAATATGTTGGAGTTTTTCCCCCATACCGCTACTAAAGTGGGTTTCTTGAATAAACCCAGTTGGACAAACCTGGCAAACAAAAACACAAAATAAATAAAATGATACATCTATGCAACTATTTACAAGTGCATGAAATTTGGCAGTGAAGAATTCCACATAAGCGGTGGGGTTATTAAGAAGGAATGGCCTTTTGAATTTAGACAGATTATCTCTCAGTTTTAGTAGATTAGCCTTCATATAATTTCTGAGTTATTAGCTATTGCAAGATGGTTCAGGATTCTGTCTTAGGGTGAATGTGATTGTCTTGTGGTCTGATTTAATCAAGGAATAAGTTATAATTGGTGGGGAGGAAAGTTGCCCCATATTGGTAAGGACCACATCCAGGATATTATTGCCCCTGCTTGGGCTGCAGACTAGTTGGTCCAAGGAGTTTGTAGTGTTGAATTCCAACAATCAAAAATAAATTGTTGTTTTTTGTTTCTCATAAAACATCAACCAGACAGGGTACCATCATGGGAGACAGATACAGGAATTAACAGTACTAGACAGACGGAAGACCAGAAAGGAAAGAAGTAGAAAAGATGTTCAGGTTGATAATGACTGTAAAGACAGGTAGGGCACACGTTTATTATTACAGGGTACTGATGACCACCAAATACGGGGCACAGGTGCACTACCTTACTGCACTGAGGAATGTCAAACTTTAGGACAGGTGCATTATCTGAAAGCATTCAGTGCTGTCAGTTTGAGGAACAAGAACATTACCCGAAGGTACTGTAACAAAAAGACATATAGTTCAGGCACCACAATGGGATGGTAAACATGAGGTTAGCTGAAAAATTTTCTATAGCTGTTTGAACCAGAATGGTAACTTATTAGATGGTGTTATTAATACCTGTCTTAGTACTCCAAAACACATTGACATTATATAATTATGATCATTTCAGTTACATATTTGCATAAGAATATTTACAATATTTAATCTCTGTAATTCAATGAATATAATTACAAAATCAGAAACTTGGCTAATAACAGTGTTAGTCATCCAGGATTTGTGAAGCAATCACATTTTTTTGCTTCTAAGTGGTATTTTTAGATTTATGAATGACTGAAAGTTATTTATGCTTCTAATTTTATCCAAAAGGATGTTCTAGACAGCTAGAGTGATCTTAGCTAAGTATCTTTTTGTAATTGCATGTCTTTGGGATGGTCTGTGCAGCGTACTGCGTGATTGGTTTCTGAGAGAGTTAAGGCTGTTCCTTGTTTGAAGTTTATTCTGAAATGGAGGGCAGTGGTTCTTACGAATTAGTTTAAAAGTCAGATTATTCATCTTTTATTGTTAGAAAGTTTTTCTTAATGTTGTGCAGTGGCATTCTGTACTTATGTTTAGATGTATAAATCTTAGCATTTTATCTTTTGTTTGTTTGCAGAATTGTTGAGTTCTATGGTGATATTAAGTTAATTACAAGTAATGCATATTCCAGCCTAGTTAGTAGAACATTAATAGTTATTGTACATCAGTAGTGAGAAGGTGAGAGATTTTGTAAGGTATTTTAGCTAGTTTAGCATGCTTTGTGACTGTTTTTCAGTCTCAGTTTATGCCCTTCTAGGTTGATTAGAGAAAATGGTGTGTTTGTAGCATAACAGTATATTTCTGAGTATTTAGGGGCAGTTTATTGTTCTGCAACCAGTTTTAAAGGAGTGACAGACTGATCAGTTTGGAGTGCATTATTGGTATCATAGAAACACCTATCAGATTTAGTGATAACTATATACCTGCATACAATAAAGCAGTATAGTTTTGGTAAATCCCAAGAAAGGTCATTGATAAAGAGTGACAATAGCAAAGACCCTAGGACTGGTCTTTTTGAAATAAGCTTTAAGGATGCCTATTTGTATTTGTAGTCCATTGGAAGAAAGTGTAAAAAATACTTTAACAATTTGCAAACCAACAGTAAATTTCAGTGGAAAATATCACAGTACTGGATTTTTTATAGAAATCTTTTATGACTGAATGCCAAAAAGATCCTTCTAACAAAGGTGGCTTCTGGTATTAGGCCATATTCTATATTATTGAATACTGTATTTGTAAAGCAGTGCATGGCTTTCAGCATGCCATATTTAGATAAAAAAAAACATGCTGTCTATACATAAACACATCATATTCTGTACACATTCTAAAATCTGATTGTAGATCAGGATTTCTGGAATGTTGCCAATTCAAGCTATATAACATCATTAAAAGTCTTAGGTACTGGGATATTTGGAAGAGAGTGGATAATTGTATGCTTGAATTATTGCAGTATAGTTTTTGAGGTGAATGATAGTCTGCCACTCCCCATTTTAACATCAGTGGGTGTATTTGTTGACAGTTTGGATTGTGGCTTGTTTGAAGACTGTTAATATTTTTCACCTGTTTCTTAGTAATAGCTTTGGAAATGGAAGGGAGGATTGGAGTCTAACTGGCATAACTGTTTTTGTGGGTCTGCTGGGGCAATGTTATCAAATCATTTATTTGTTGGCATAGTTTTTTTTGTGTTTTGGCTGATTTCATTTAACATTTCTAAGCTGATCTGGTTACAGGCATTTTGCTTGGGGAGTATGTGAGGCTAGCTCCTTGCTTTTCAGTCACAGTTTGGCTGTCTAAAATGTGCTAATTGTGTTGTCCTGCATCTAATACTTTTGCTTTGTTTATATTGTCTATTTTTCATGTTTGGTAAGTAGTTTGCTTGGTTGAGTCCACTGGGTTTGTTTTCTATGATTTCCAAGCGGAATCCCTATTTCTGATAACTTGGTACAAGTCAGGGTGCTACTTTGCCTCTAAGTCTTTTAGCTTGTAGTTGGAAAAGTTTGCCTTGCAATGTGACCAATACATTAAGGAGAATATTTAGCACATAGAGGGGTCAGTAGAGCTGCATATTTGTGACCAGTCTGTACGATTCAGTACAATAATCAAACTGTCCTCAGAAGATTCAGTTATGTTTCTCGTCATCTATATTTGGGGGGGGGGGGCTGATGTGTTTTGTTTACAGCCAGATAGAGAGTAAAGGTTTGTAGTCAGAGGAATATTATCTCAGATTAGAAAAGTCTACCAGACATGGGGCACAGGTGCATTACCTCTGGGTTCTGAGGGCTGGAAATGTGGGGCACAAGAACTTTACCTCTGGGTACTGACATTGGGTACAGATGCATTCCCTTAGTGTACTGAAGACCATGAGATAAGGGTCACAGGTGTGTTATCTCACTGTACTGAGGACTTTCAGATATTATGCACAAGGTCATAACTCGGGGTACTCAGTAATGTCAGACATGGAACTCAGGTGTATTATCTCAGTACTAATTTCTGTTACAAGTGGACCACAGGAGCATTACCTCGGGGTGCTGAAGATTGACAGACATGAGGTAAAGGTGCAATAACTGAAGGCACTGATGACCGTCAGACCTGGGCACAGCTGCATTACTTCAGTGTATTGATTTCTTTCAGATGTGGAACACAGACATATTACTTTGGAGTATTGAAAAATGTCAAATATAAGGCACAGGTGTATTACTTCAAGATACTGAGGTCTACCAGAAATAGGGTAATTTCTACCAGACGTGGCACAGGTGCATTATCTCAGGTTACGGAGGAAAGTCAGATATGGGGTGCAGGTCTGTTATGTCAGAGTACTAATCTCTGTCATACACAGAGTACAGGAGCATTGCCTGAAAGTACTAAGGACTGTCAGACCTGGGTCACAGGTGCATTACCACAGAGTACTGTGGATAGTCAGACATGGAGTGCAGGTGCATTATGCCAGAGTACTTATTTCTGTCAAATGTGGGCTGCAGAAGCATTATCTACAGATACTGAGGGCTGTCAGACATGATGCATTGCAGTATTATTTCAAGGTACTAAGGACCACCAGACATGAGACACAGGTGCATTACCTCACAGAACTAATTCCTGTCAGATGTGAACCACAGGAGCATTACCTCAGGGTACTGTGGACTACTGGACATGGGGTACACAAGCAATATCTCTGAGTACTGAGGAATATCAGACAGGAGCACAGACACATTACCTCAGAGGAGTGAAACCTGTCAGACATAAGGCACAAGTGCATTATCTCAGGATACTGAAGGCTACCAGATATATGACATGCATTACCTCAGGATACTGAGGATTTTAGATATGGGGCACATGTGCATTATGCCAGAGTACTACTTTCTGTAAGTTGAGGGGCATGAAAGCACTAATTCAGGGTACAGAGGATTGTCAGGCATGGGGCACAGGTATGTTACCTCAATGTAGTGAAGGCTGTCAGACACAGGGCATAGGTGCATTACCACAGTATTGATGTTTATCAGACATGGGGCACAGATGTGTTACTTCAGGGTAGCTAATTCTGTCAGACATGGGACACAGATGCATCACCTCTGAGTAATGAGGCCTGTCAGACATAGGGCATAGATGCGTTGCCTCAGAGTACTGATGACTGACAAACACAGAGTGCATTACCTCAGTGTACTAATTTCTATCAGGTGTGGACCACATGAGCATTATCTCATGGTACTATGGATTTACCGAACATGGGGTACATGACCATTACTTCTGGGTCCTGAGAGCTGTTAGAGAAGGGCAAAGATGTGTTACCTCAGGGTAGCTGTCAGACATGGGGCACATATGCCATTACCCTGGTGTACTGAGGACTGTAAGACATAGAGAACAGGTACATTGCCTCAGGCTACTGAAGACCATCAGACATGTGGTACAGATGTATTACCTCTGGCCACTGATGAGTGTCAGACCTGGGCAATGGTTCACAGGTCCATAGTTGTATACTAGGCTAATGATCACCAGGGCCTTTATAAGCCTAGCCATGTGCTCCAACCCAATTGTGCTGTATGTATCATAGGCATTTATTAGGAGGGGGTATGTTAGGAAGTTTCTAAAGGTTATGTGGGGGGGGGTATGCTACTTTGGGCATTACTGTCTGCCTCTGTCTATCAGAAACATGGAGGTCAGACCCAGGGGTGAATTTCCAATTTCCCATCCATTGGTCAAGTTTATGCTTAAATAAGTTTAAGGATGGACTCTGCTTCACATGAATGGGGAGCCTGTTCCAGAGCATGGGGATCATCTGTGACACATATTTGTTTCGCCATCATGTCTTATTTATGTGAAAAGCAAAAGTGAAATCCTTGGATCTAGTGGTTCTTATGCTGTTTGTTTTGCAGATGTACAAAAGGTCCATTAGAGCTGGATCTGTGGATGCCTTGTATGCCAGGCATAGATGACCTGTTAGTAACTTATAAGAGACAGAGTACAGAGGTAGGGTTTTAAGGTGATCCATATAGGACAATGTGTTTATAACTTGGATTGTCCTAGTAATGAACCTTTGTGGGCATTCCAACTGTTGCACATGTTTGGTCAGGCACATAATGAAGGGGTCATTATACTCAAAGATGGATCTGATAAGGGCTAAAAATGTAACACAGTGACATCCTTGGACCTTGATGCCATGCCTTTACTTATAAATTGGGTGACATTTTCTTACTACCTTGGCCAGATGTTGGTCAAAAGCCAGATTGCTTATAAAAATAATAAAAAGGCTAGATTACTGTCTACATATGTTCCCAAATTCCTGACAACCGAATCAGCTGTTAGGAGGTATCTTTTCAATGGAGTAATTAGCCTGGGTGGCAGTATTCCCAAAAGGCACTATAATGCATTTCTTGGCATTGAGCTTTAGTCTCTGACTTTGGCATTAGTCAGTTGTCTGTGCTAGATCCTCTTGGAAGATGTTTCTGTCATTAGGGGGGATTTATGATAGCTCCTAATCTGCAGTTATCTGTGAACTTGGTCACTCAAAGGCCCTTGACATTAGCCTTTATGTGCAAGAAGTAGATACCAAATAGAAGTATTTCCAGCATGGAGCCCTGAGATACCCCACTTTTGACTGGTCTCTTAATGGAGGTGGTATCACCAATCCTGATTTCCTGGGTCGTATCTGTGAGCCTTATGTAGTGCATTTATGCCCAGTTGTGGGAGTTTGTCACCTCTACTCGAGTGGAGTATTGTATCAAATGCCTTAGCTAGGTCCAGGTAGGCAGTATGTACTGTTTTCCCCTCATCCATTGCCTTGGTGACCTTCTCAAAGAAGTTCCCCAGGTTTAGAAGGCCTGATCTTCACTTGACAAAGCCAAACTGGGATGGGTCCAGTGACCAAAGGTTGCCTATGTCTTTGTTGATCATTTCCATGATAACTTGTTCCATGGCTTTGCATATTAGACTAGTCAGACTAATAGGTCTGTAGTTTCCAGGGTCATGTGATGGTCCACCCATATGAAGTGAGATAACCTTTGCAGTCTTCCAGTCTCGTAGTATAAAGCCTGCTACAGAGGTGCATTACCTCAGGGTACTGAGGACTGATAAATATAAGGTGAAGGTGCATTATTTCTGGGCACTGATTATTGTCAGACCCAGGCACAGGTGGATTACCTCAGGGTATTGATGCCTGTCTGATATGGGGCATAGGTTCTTTGCATACAGAAATTATGGACTGTCAGACATGGGACACAGTTGCATTGCCTTGGTGTACTGAGGACTGTTAAATATGGGGCACAGCTGCATTACCTCAGAGTACTTGGGCACAGGAGTATTACCTCAGAGTACTAAAGACTGACAGAATTGAGGCACAGGAGCATTACTTCATGGTACTAAGGACTGTAAGACATGCAGCACTGGAGTATTAAATCAGGGTACTGGTGAATGTCAGACATGGAACACAGATACTTTACCTCAGATTACAGAAGACTGTCAGACAGGGGGCACAGCTGCATTACTTCAGGGGATTCAGGCTTGCCAGTCATGAGGCACAGGTGTGCTATCTCAGAATAGTTAGGTCTGCAAGGCTTGCGGCACAGGTACGTTATCTCTGAGTAGTAAGAATTGTTAGACATGGACTATAGGTGTACTTCCAGCCTGTGTTCTTTGACAGCTAGCCGAAGTGTTTTTATTACCCTCAGCACACTTATATAATGTGACATGTTGGATATTTAGTGCAACAAAACATTTTTTAATTATATGTAACACAATTAATGACAGAATACAACAGGCATCAGTAAAAACAGTTTAGCTTTTATTCAGTTTCTAATTAAGGGAGTCTTTTCACACAGGTGCACAGATATTCTCTTTCAGTCTGACACATTAGGAAAATATATTAATTTCTCCAGACTTGTAGTTAATTTGTAAAACCCTCCTTATTCCATTTTTTTCTGTAGTTTGGTCTTCAATATCCAAGGTAAATGCTATAACAGCCTGTTCTCATGAATGTCTCACCCTCTTGCTCTCTCCCTGTCTCCTTTTCTCTTATATGAGTATCAAAGAGAACAGTTTCAAGCAACAAGGTCCTAAATGGTTCCAAAACAGCTTAAGTTATTCACCCAACTTTTCTATATTAGTTCTCAGTTTATATCTTATTTTACCTGTGCCAAAATTCTGATTTTCTGTCCATAAAGATGTGTAAATGTTTCTCCACAATACATTCAAAATCCTTCACTTCCCACCCTTTCATTTCTCTTCTTCCTGCCCCACTTGGACTCTCTCAAAGGAAAGCCAATGGGAGTGTATTTGTGTAGATGTCCTACCACATGTAGTATACCTACCGCTATATTCTCTACTTGGATCAGTAGGGGGTGCTCTTACTACATCACCCCCCCCTAGCACAGACCTAGGCTATGTTTTGCCTGTCAGTTAATATCTTGTCTGGCCAACCCTTAATCCCCGGCTTGCCATGTATACTTCCTTTGAAAAGTAGGTAATGGCTTTGATCATATGTCTGACATAGTTGTCAAGTTCGTCCCAACAAATTATGTAGTCTTCTGACCAGGCTGCTTCAAGACTTTCTCCTGTTCCTCTTTCTGCTGCAGAAGTGTAGCAATAGCACCCTCCATCTTCTTGAGAAAATCATTCTTCTTAACCAGATAAGCATAAGATGTTCTACCTCCAGCACAGTTTTTCACTTTCTTCTCTACAGTCTGGAAATTCTTTTTTAACAAGTTCACTTCTTTTACAACTGTCCATTGGTTCGATCATCTGATTTCAGTTGGTGTTCTGCAATTACCAGTTCTCAAATCTTCAAATTAATCTTTTTTACTTTCATCTCTGTTACAGCATTCCAGTTATAACTCTATGCACTTTCCAAGGTCAGAATATGCTCAGCCAGTGTCTTTTACTCCATTTTAGTCTTTATTTGAGCAGTTGACTTACTATTCTCTGACCTTAATACATTTAGTTGTGCATTCTTGGGCAAACAATTGGTAAGGACAAGTTTTATCTGTCTTAGTCCAGCACTGATTTCTTCAATTTCCTTAATATGTTTCATGTCAACATTAATTTCTTTCTTCTTTTTTATTTTCATTTCATCATTCACATCTACTATCTGTTTCTTAAGGATTAATTCATTAGATACCACCTCTCACAGCGCACTCAGTACATATATATTTACCAGTGCTTACTTTCCTTTGGTTACTGTAGGATTATGCAAGAATTTGTTTGATTAGTGATAGTCCATCCTTCAATTTGTACGTCGTCTCCTGATTAGCCTTTCATTCTACAAACCTCTGTTTCACAACAGAACTTCCCTCTTCCATTTCTACTATTTCACATAAAGCCACCTGCATCATTTGGCTTTCTGCAGCTACAACCCTAATCTGAAAATTCTGACTTAAGGGGATCCAACAATATTTGCCTTGTGTCTTCTATATTTACTTGCACGTTTGCCAGAGCATTTTTGCCCTCCTTTTTTAAATTTTGAGGTGCTTTTAATTTTTCTTTGTTGTATTTAGTTTGGCTGTTAGCTAAAGTACTTATATGGATGTTGATTCATCTTGTATCTGTGATGATCTCATTCTTTTACATTCTTTTCTAGTTTTCTTTTGCTTGGCTTGCTTGCAACAACAGTTTAGTTCCGTACAAATGACAGTTCATATCAAGCTATTTTTTAACTGCTGTTTCTGTTTTACTAGTTTATCTATGTAGCATATACATTGAGATTATTTACCTGCTGTATTTTTATCTGACTACTTTTTGCTTCATGCTACTAGTCAAGTGTTGTTCCTGAGCCATTTCCTGTCGATATTCATTTTTATAGCCTTCAGCTTCTGTTCAACATCTTCCTCCACTCACAGGTCGCAGTATTCTCTAATGACTGTTGACTCTGTGTATTTGAACCAGTTTTGTAGTACCTGTTGAATTCTGCACATACGTTCTCTAATGGAACATATTCTGTATACCCATTTTGCCACAGGGCATTTTCCTGTCTTTGGGGATACTCTGTGCATACTCTGTGTAAAAGGGCATGCTTGTGTTTATCGAAAGTAAAAGTGATACTTTTAGTTCTTGAACGTTCAGAGTCATATGTCTTTTTGTTAATCAATCTCTGTTGGGAATCTGTAATGTGACTAGCCTTTATTTGCTTGAAGTTTTTAATCTTATTATCAGTCAGCATTTAAGAAACAACATCTTGAGTTATACATTCAGATTTGTTTGTATTAATCAGTTCTTGGTGTACAGGGTTCAAAGCATTATCCAGTTCAGTTGGATTGTTTTCCGTTGATGTTGTACATGCTCCATTTTATGAGGATATTCTTTTTAAGTAATCAAGTTACTAGCACAGTAATTACTTACATAAACATAATTCATTAATTTTGAATACCAAGGACTTTGTCATTTGAGCTAAGTCATGTATAAACCTCTAACTGGATTCTTTAGTTCAGTCACAACAGATCTGGAAAAATGTGAACAGCATATTCTTTCTTCAGGGTACCCTGCTGCTCAGACACATTCTGATTTAATTTTTGTAGCTAATTTTGGAGCTGTTTCACTTCACAATGCAGCTTGCGCACTTTTTGTATCAAGCTGCTCAGCTCACCCATTGTGCCTTCACCTTCTTTTATCTGCTTTTGCAAATCTTGTATGCCTGAGAAATTATTGTTCTAAAATGCAGTATTTACCTGTGCTTTGAGATTTCCCGTCGAACCATCCACTGTGCCTTTCTCCAAGTCTGCATTGTCCCTTGTTTCTTAAAGGCTGAAATCTGAACATTACACTGAATTGTATAACTTTCATACAGCTCATCTTATCCCTGCAAACTCAAAAATACTTCACTGAGTTCATCACCCTTGCTATGGTCTCTTTTTGCACAAGAAAATTTCCTTCTCAACCAATGACAGCTATTTTCTAAGACAGAGATCTTTACCAAAAACCTGTATTTTCTTTATCAGCTGTAAATCACTTCTTATTTTTATCAAATCTTTCATGAGATTTACACTTTCATATTCCTTAAATTTGATCTCATTTACAGAGCCATGCTGTTTAACCACCTACTAGTTTAAGATGTTACTTTGGTCAGTTATACTTTGTTAGTTGAGCAATCTGTTATACACACTTATACCAATATTTTGTTTAAAACCAGACAATTTTTCACATGCACAGCTACTAATACTCTACTCAGAACTTTCAGTCACACTTGTATTGTACACTAAGCTCAGATAGTCATATTAGTCATCGTACCAACTTTTCTGTCCAGTTTTACCCTAACAGCTTTTCTGTTGCTCAGGGATAAGTCATTAATCTCCTTTGAGGCTCAAAGATTTGACTTTTTAACTTTGCTATTTCACTTTGTGTTGCTTTTCTCACTTTTCACATGTCTAGTTTCAGAGATCATTTGTGCTAGTTGTATAGTGTTTTTTCTATGTGACAATACCATCTGACTGTGACTTTTGCAATTCAATATTTTTGGCTGGAACATTTTGCACTTCCTTGCCCTCCTGCTTTTTAACTTCTGAATGAAAGCATTGATTGTTTGTTACATCTCTTTTAGCACTCATATAGCTAAAATCATCACCCTCAAACAAAATTTGCATTTCATTTTGCAGTAATGTAAGACCAATGCAATACACCCACATTCTGCCAGCACTGGTGGCATGGGGGATAAAGCCCTGACTATGACCAAGTTGACCCTACTTCAGTTAGCAGTTCATGTGCTTGATTTCACAGGTACGGAAGATAGGCATGCCAAGCCTAGGGAGATGGTGTACTCTCCAGGTACACCTCCATGATTGAGCCTTGATAGAATCAGGGAGACTACACAGGGAGTGCTGTGTAAAAAGCAGGTAGGTAGTACTTTAGATAAGTTGCATATGTAGATATGGATGATATGCCATGGCCCCCTTGCATTCCATCCTCTAGCAGTACATAAGTGCATGCAGGGACAGTGATTTGGCTTTAACAGGGAAATAAAAATACATGAGCAGTACTGTGACACTGCCTCAGATTGCTTAAGTTTCCTCACTGACCCTAAGCATAGTCAGAATCAGCCTGAGGGAGATCAAGTCACGTTTGGTGAACCTGCTAGATGAGAAGAGGCACTGGCAACTGTTGATGGTCAGTTGCAGGGCAGCCAAAAAAGCCCATGTGCTGTTGTATACCCATACAGTCTCTGCTACTCTTAGTGACAGGGTGTGGTTTGTCTATTTCAACTTCATGTTTGTTTCTTGCTGAGCCTCTACATTTTAATTGCAATTATTTGGCCTCTTACAAACCTAGGAAGAAAGTCACAATAGGTTTTTCTATGGTATTTTGCTTAGTATAGCATTTTTCAACTTTCCAGATGCAGTTGATACTTTACCTGTCAGTATTTCAGGACTCATTTGGAGTGCATTATGTTGAGCACCAGCACCCTCTGCAGTCTGACTCAATTGATCGTAACACTTTATAGGTCCGTAGGTTCATAGGTAAGTACTAAACAATCAGTTTGCAGGCCATTAAAAGCCTAGCCAAAAACCTCTATTCAAAAGTTCCCTCTAGCCTCAAGGAAGGCAAACCAAGACATATTTTAACCCTGCCCTTCCAATTATCTAAGTTTACTTAGAAGGTGGAAAGGGTGCTACTCTGTTTGACATGCAGTATAACTCTGTTCAAGAGGAGACTTAATACATTGGGATATAAATCTGTCATGCCAATGTGTCTTATTTATATGTTGATGTTGATTTAGTTCCTTTAACAGAGTATTTGAGGTACCATTTGTTTTGTGAAGCAAGTTATAGCAGGTTGGAACTTTTCATGGCTTGAAAGACTAGAAACAGATCTCCATGGAGGAGTCTGTAAGAGACTAAATAAAGAGAGAAGACTGCAGGTCTGTTCTGATAACTTAGGGCTACTGATCTTTGTGGTTATGAATTTCTGAGGTCTCTAAAGTAGAGTGATATGGTTAGATAAATACATGCTAAAATATGCATTGTATTCAATAATGGGTCTGATGAAATAGGATTAAAGGGGGATTAAGACTTCTATGGATATAGTGGAGAGGCCTATGGAAAATAGATAAGAAAGATATAACACTTTCTGAACTACTGTGGAGACATGATGGTCAAATGGTAAGGAACTATCAACAGCAGTGCTTAGATCCTGTATGAGAATGTCTGATTTGAGGGGTGTGATACACATTTGGTATGTGAAAATGTTTTGCATACCAAAACAAACTATGTTAGATTTGTTCACATTTACTTTGAGACCATTGTTCTTGTACCATTTGATAATATGGTTTAACCCATTTTGGAGCAATTAATTGTAAGTCAGTGGAAGATCGAATAACAACAACCAGTTTTATAGCCATCTACAACCTTAGATAACCATAGCCCAGAAGTGTTGGCCTAAAGGTCTGAGAAAAAGTTATCACATTATATAGGGCATCTATTTGCTTTAGAAGTCCACTCTGCTGTGTCTTAGCAGGTTAGCAGGGTTTTGCTCATTAAAATTCAAGTCTCTATTGATCTTCATAGCAGTTACTTTTTCAGCACAGAACTTGCTTATATTTTTGCCTTTCATTTCCAGTACCAGCAGTTTATAATTTCACCAGATTTATATGCACAATTTCCATTATTGCATACAGGTTTCATAAATTCCTTTTACTGCCACAAGGCCTGTCAGAGACAACACCTTAGATTTTAAGCCCTTGATAACAGCTTTGCCATCTATTTCCCAGCACTTTCAGCTTCAAACACTGTATTACAATTTTGCTTTATAGTTGAATTCCCATATAACCTTAATAAGCAAGAAGCAATTTTGAGAAATTTCTTTCTGGACTATTCAGAGAGAAATAAAACAATGATTAATTCACAAATTCCTTCACAGAATTCACAAAAAAATGTCTGAAGCACAAAACCATGCCTTGCATAGCCACAGTCGTACTTCCTAATTATATTTTATTTTTATTTTATTTTACCCTTAGTTTACTGGGTAGGTGGGCTGGTCTATAAGCCCTTTTCAACCATGACCCAGGCATAGAAAGCAAACACAGACAACAATACACACGCTATTAAAATTTATATAGGAAAAGAAAGCAAAATAAAAGAAAGTTAAACATTTGATAAATAAAGAAAATACAAACACAGTATATTAGTGAAAATAAAATATGTTGAATATACGAAAATAAAATTAATAAGAATGCTGAACACAGACATTCAAAACACCAGGCACTTAATTCAACACTTGTAAGCACTTCATTCTATTAGAATGTACTAAGATCTTCATCACACCTATGTGTGAAATTGTACCAAATGGAATAGAAGGAAAGGAATACATTCATTAAGTCAAATGATCAAATTACAGTTAGTAGTGCTGTTATAGAAGCAGTTATGAAAAATTAATCATTATCATGGAAGTGCATTCACATGGTGCTTTTTTATTGTGACTTTAAGTGCTTTCAGGATTTGTTGTTTTTAACTTCATTTAGGAAGGTGTTCCAGGTGGCCAGCCCCAACTTGAAAAAGGTGCTTTTACTTATGGTTATTTTGAAATGTGGGTTTGAAAGTATAAGGTTTTCATCATCATGACTATTTCAGAGTGGGTATACTTGATTTCTAAAAGGCAAATTGACTTCCAATGGTGGTCAGTAACCAGGTTTTATTATTTTGAATAATAGTGTACTTAGGAGGAGGATTGCCATGTATTGCACATGAAGCCAGTTAAAGCTCTCTAGTGCATCACATTAATGAATTCTGGTCTGTCAATAATGCAGATCTTATTTGATTTTACCAACCTTAAGTTTCTTTGTGTTCTTAGAAGAGTGATGAGTTATAAGTGGAAGTCCATATTCTCACTTGGGAGAAAGGACATTTCCTGCTACAGGTGAGAAAATGTGTTATATAACTTTAGTTGGCACATAACTTTATTCCTGATGTTATCAGTATGTGCTGTGAGGGTAAGAGAAGGATCAAGAATAAGGCATAAATATTTTTGTTTGGTGACTTTAGGAGTGATCTTGTCTAGATTGTCTTTAATTAGAATTGGTGGCAGGCCTGATAACTTATAAGATATGGAAAATAATTCAACATTAGTGTTTGTAGGACTGATTATTAGTTCATTTGCAGAAGACCATTTGCACAAGACAGTGAAGTTAGTTTGTAGTTTTGACCAAAGCTCAATATATGTTGAGTTCCAAGATGGCCGCACACTGATTAACAGCTTAATTTCAGCTCTCCCAGAGGAATAATAATCAGTGAAACTGTCATTTTGGGTAAAAATCAGTTACTGTCTCATAAATACACTGCCTCTATGGCAGCAAAGAAGAAGAATTTTAAAGAATCAGAAAATAAGTCAACCAGAAAAGTTGAATAGAAGATACTGCTGGGAAGGATCCTACAGCTGTTCAGCAAAGAGCAGTTCAAACTTCAGTTTTGGTACAGGAGATGGATTACAATAATTTAGAGGAAAAATAAATCAAATATACTCAGTGGTGATTAAAATAAATGAAACATGGAAGGAATATGGCAAAAATAGAAGAAGCTTTAAATAGCTAGTCAGATGAACTGATAAAACTGCAAAATCAGAAGATAAAAGGAAGAAAATGGTGGATGAGTATGAGGCCTCTCAAAAAGAGCTGTTTCAAAAAATGGTAGTGTTAGAAGACACAGTGCACAGAGAAAACAGAGTTTTTCTCCAGAGAAATTAAAATGAACAGACTGAATTAATGTTACAAAAGCACAAATAAGCAAATGAACTGGAATTCCACAGCAGGGTTTGCTAATTGAAAGGGCACAGATAGTGCTTTCTCCAAACCTGGCAATGAAAAAGTAGTCAAGACCTAAATTAGTAGATGCAATCATACCAGCAGAAAGAGTTGATCCTGACAAAACTGTAGCAAAAGGGAAAGGTATTAAAATTGGAGAGAGTCGAGTGCTTGAAAAGTAATTATTCACTGTACAGCAGGCAGAAGAGAAAATACTACTGAGAAGAATCCTACAGCTGTTCAGCAAAGAGCAGTTCAAACTTCAGTTTTGGTACAGGAGATGGATTACAGTAATTTAGAGGAAAAAATAAATCAAATATACTCAGTGGTGATTAAAATAAATGAAACATGGAAGGAATATGGCAAAAATAGAAAAGGCTTTAAATAGCTAGTCAGATGAACTGATAAAACTGCAAAACCAGAAGATAAAAGGAAGAAAATGGTGGATGAGTATGAGGCCTCTCAAAAAGAGCTGTTTCAAAAAATGGTAGTGTTAGAAGACACGGTGCACAGAGAAAACAGAGTTTTTCTCCAGAGAAATTAGTAGGAACAGACTGAATTAATTTTACAAAAGCACAAATAAGCAAATGGACTGGAATTCCACAGCAGGGTTTGCTAATTGAAAGGGCACAGATAGTGCTTGAGCCAAACCTGGCAATGAAAAAGCAGTCAAGACCTAAATTAGTAGATGCAATCATACCAGCAGAAATAGTTGATCCTGACAAAACTGTAGCAGAAGGGAAAGGTATTAAAATTGGAGACAGTAGAGTGCTTGAAAAGTAATTATTCACTGTACAGCAGGCAGAAGAGAAAATACTACTGGGTAGAATTCTACAGCTGTTCAGCAAAGAGCAGTTCAAACTTCAGTTTTGGTACAGGAGATGGATTGCAGTAATTTAGAGGAAAAAATAAATCAAATATACTCAGTGGTGATTAAAATAAATGAAACATGGAAGGAATATGGCAAAAATAGAAGAAGCTTTAAATAGCTAGTCAGATGAACTGATAAAACTGCAAAATCAGAAGATAAAAGGAAGAAAATGGTGGATGAGTATGAGGCCTCTCAAAAAGAGCTGTTTCAAAAAATGGTAGTGTTAGAAGACACGGTGCACAGAGAAAACAGAGTTTTTCTCCAGAGAAATTAGAAGGAACAGACTGAATTAATTTTACAAAAGCACAAATAAGCAAATGGACTGGAATTCCACAGCAGGGTTTGATAATTGAAAGGGCACAGATAGTGCTTGCTCCAAACCTGGCAATGAAAAATCAGTCAATACCTAAATTAGTAGATGCAATCATGCCAGCAGAAATAGTTGATCCTGACAAAACTGTAGCAGAAGGGAAAGGTATTAAAATTGGAGACAGTAGAGTGCTTGTGAAAAGTAATTATTCACTGTACAGCAGGCAGAAGAGAAACAAATTTATCCCAGCAATCGTGGAATATCAAGAGACAGGTGTGACATTCAAACTGCTGCCATCTGTCTTCAGAATATTTTCCCCAGTGGGATCAAATACATTTTTGGATGCAGAACAGGCTAAGAAGGAGATAAAGTCTATATTTTACAAAAACAGAGTTAGCAAACCAAAAGGGACTCTGCTTCTCATTCTTTTGACAATAAAGCTCATAGGGAGACTTTGCCAGTGAAATGTTTCCCAGTGTTCCAAAGGAAAATGCTTGAGAGATAGAAAAAAGCACATGAGTTGACTAGAAGAATCAGGAGTACCTTAGACTTGAAACAGAGTCAGTGCTGGCAGATGGAGTTGAACTGGATAAAGATTGTCAACACTGAAATTAGCGAATAAATGAGAAACTATAAAGCATCAGTCATATTTGTGAAAGATAACTTTACAAGAAAAACTGACCAAGAAACACTGGACTTTTTCTGACTTTTTAAACTTGTGGGTGGACTGTAAAACATATACCCCACATTATATCACTGATGTTTAGAGTGATACTAAAATGGAAAAAACAATTGCAAGTAAAAATGTTTGTTCTTATTAGTATTTGTATAAAATATTTTATGATATAAACTGAGTGTTATACAGTAAAGCAGTTTTGTATTGTGTGTATCAGGGGTATTTTAAATGTGTGGAGAGTCTTTTCAGTGACTGTTGTATGTGTTAAAGATATTAAAGGAAACAAGTACCTTTTTTGCTCCAAGAAATATAGGCTTTACAATATAACAAGAGGAGGAAGACCAGACAGAACCAAAATTAAGTTAATATGCTGTGATCCTGGTACTGCTGAGATGGGAGTGGTGTGTAAAAGTGTATTGATTATACTATATGTAGAATTAAGATAATTTCTCTTATTTTTGCAAGGGTAGTTGCCTAGATTAATGTCCTTGGCTAAAGCTATAAAAATGTGTTTTTGTAAGCAAGTAGGCTTGAAAAGTAAGATAAAATGATCAAAGCCATGAAAAGTGCTAAGTTCATTGCATCTGCAATGATATTAGCTTGTTTTTTTATCAGATCTTCTCAGTGGGCATCAAGAAGTCTGCAGCTTCTGAGTGAAATTTCTATCATGCATCTGCAGAGACAATTAGCTGTTTTTTTTCTCATTGCTGACTACTTTTATATGGAGAACAGCTCTCTGCAGGTGCAAGCAATTAATCCTGAGAGTTGTGAGCATTCTTTGCTGAGGGAAATGCAACATTTAAAGGTATAATGGCAATTAGTTCAGTGAAAAATAAAGTTGGAAATTATAGGAAGTGAATCTGAGATAGTAGCCTCCCTAGCAGCCTGAATACTTTAATGCATTCAATAAGATAGTGTACAATTTAGTTTTATTTAAAGATAGCCAGTGATTTATTTTCTTAGGGTGAAAAATTTATGTTTTCTGAAAGCATGCAAGTTGTTTTTCACATTTTGGAGCTGAATAGAGATAAGAAAAGAACAGAAACCAATCAGTGTAAGGGGATATAGGCTGTAATGTGCACTTTAGCATGGGTAACCGTAAATCTGATGTTGTTAATCTTCGTTCATTCCTTACTGATGGGTTATCGGTTCTGCCCTCGGAACCGAGCCAGCCAATATCAAGCTCGCGTCTGCCAAAAACTCTCAAGCCAAGGTCCTACCCAGAATGCTCTGCTCCCTGTTACCTCAGATCTCATTTGCCGTGTTACTGTACAGCCGTGTCAAGCCACTCTCTCAGCTAAGTGTCTAATTTTTTGAAAGTTTATATATTATTACTCTAAATTTTTCTCAAAAGTTTATTCTAATATTTTTCTACCCTATCACAAACTTTAGACTCTCTCCCTTTAGCCTTTATTACCCTCTTTTCTTACCTTGTAGTAATTCTCCATTACCATCATTGGTAATCCTTTTTCTCTTTTTACCCTTTTGTTGGGTAGCACTTATTCTTCCTTTTGGTACTGTGCTTCTTCTCCACAACAGTTATGTTAGATAAGAAAAGTAGCATTGGTTTTAAGCAGTGCAAGGATTGCAGCTATAAGTTACCACTATCCGATGGCCATGACTTATGTGTCTACTGTCTTAATGTCTCCCACTTGACTGTAGATCCTCCGTGTGGGATTTGTAAAAATTTCTCTACCAGGACTCTCAACGAGAGGAAGAATAAGTTAATTTTGAAAGGTCTCCTCAAATCTCCTTTCTCTGAGGCTATTTCTGGGTCTGAGGGCTCACCCCCTCCTGTTAAACCCTACAAGAGGCATTCTTCCTCTTCTTCATTGAAGTCACTCCCTTCTTCTATCTCTGGAGATCGTAGGGAGTCAACTCACAAGAAGGTGAAATTGATTACTACTCCGGCACTGCCCCCTGTGACCCTGTCAGTTCCAGGCTCAGCACTGCCCCAAATGATTCTGACTACAGCCATGTCACCTTTATCAATACCAGCACCAGAGTTCCCGGTGCAGACAACTATGGTTCTGACAGTTCTGTTACAACCCCTAACTACACCATCAATACAGGTTCAGTCCCCTTCAGCGCTGTTGGTACAGTCTCCTTCATATCCAAGTAGGGCTCTTCTGTACTCCACGGAGCAGACATTTTCGGCACCATGTGCTTCAATGCAGTCCTTTTTGGCACCATCCTTATTGCCAGTGCAGACATTTTCCACTACGGCACCGTACCCTTCAGGGCAGACCTTTGCCTTTATGCTGCAGACACCTTCAACTACTACGGTGCTGACATCTTCAGTGCAGACTTTTTCCACACCCTTTTCTTCAGTGCAGACTTTCTCGGCAATGAGCTCTGCACCTATTGAATTAGCAAGGACCAAATATTCCCCTTCACTGGATCCTTTTGCTAGCAGTCAGTATAGTCCTTTCCTAGAAAGGCCAGAATTGCCATCAGCTTTCTCCATGAGGTCAACCAAGAGTCTTTCTGAACAGGATGTGTTGAGGCTTGTTGACCAGTTGCTTGTGGCCAGAGGTTGCTCTCAACTGTTGAAGTCCACGTTCCCTCATTCAGGTGAAAATATATCTCCTCAAACCCCAAAGTATACTCCTCCTTTGACTTCCACTCAAGTCTCGAAGCCTATTACTCTGACAGCAGCTTCCCTCCCTCCGACTCCAATAGTGGATCTCACTTTGGAACCTGAGTCATCCTTGTGGCCTTCAGTGCACTGGGCATTGGGCTCTTCTCAGGTGAGTGGCTGTGCCATTGGGGAGGGCATTTCTGGCTCCCTGCCAATTTTTTTCTATGGCACCTTCCAGGGATGCTCTCTCTCTCTTATGGTTTACAGTCCTCTTGAGACTCCTGGTCTGGGGGTGGGCTTGTCAGTCGGTTCTGGGCTCCCATCCCTCCTTGGGTGGGCCAGCCTTCCAGGCCATGGAGAGAGTGCTTGCCTCCACCAGCAAAGCTCATTTGTCGGAGTCCTCTCCCCCCTCTGTGCTGCAACTGCCACAGGCTTCAACTGCCAGACACTGGGCACAAGAGCCTCAGGTTTCTCCTCCTCAGGAGACTCCCTCTTTGCAGTCTTCCCCAGAACCTCCACGCAAAGCATCATGTAAAAGGAAGCACATGGACTGCACTCAGGAGTCATTGACTGAAGATACAGATTTTGATGATGGGGAAGGGTCCCCATGGTCACCCTCTGATGAGGTGTCCTTTGGTGACATCCTCAAGATCCTTAGAGAGAAGGGTGACTGGAAGCCCTCTAATCCTTCTTCTGAGGAATCCGTATTCCTGCAGGCTTTTTGTGCCCGGCCCCCTACCTCCTGGGTCACCCCGCCTGCCAATGAGCTTGTCCAGCTCATTGTGCAGCTTGCATGGAAGGCTTCTGACACCATGGAAGTGATACCTAAGAGACCAGATAAAATATTATCACCACCAGCTGAGCACCCCCATTGATCACGAGATCTTCCAGTAGATGCTATGGTGGTGGCAGCTGCTACTAAGAAGGATTTGGCAGAAGAGAGCCAAACTGTCCATCCACCCAATAAGAAGTCCCAGGTGATTGACAGATTAGGAAGCGTGTGTTTGCTTCATCGATCTTCGCCATAAGGTGTTTGAATTATTTGGCACATTTTACCAGGCTTCAGTGAAACCTGATCAACCAACTCTCTGAAACCTTGGCAGGAGCTGTTTCTGATGAAGTCTGTAATAATGTGGATTCTCAGGTAGCCACCCTAGAGTCCATTTCCAACTCTTCCATACATCTTATTTCTCACGCAATGGAAGGGGCGGCTAGAGCGGCAGGCACAGGTATAGTCACCAAACGACATGCTTGAATGTGACTTTGCAGACTCCTTTAAGGCTTCCTTCATGAATACCCCCATAGAGGCCGCTTCTTTGTTTGGCCTAAAAGTCAAGGATATGCTGGCAAGATGTGAACAAGATGGCAAGACCCTGTCTGCCGTTGGTGTCAGACACTTCACTCCTCAGTGATTCTACTCCAGAAATCAGAGGAGTGGAAAGATCTGGCACAAGAAATCACAGGGTTCTTTCTGGGATGCACATGCCGAGTTCTCCCCTAGAGGTTGAGGGGGAAACTCCAATGGAAGATGCCCCTTTTGGGGAAGAGGAGGTCCACAAAACTGGGGATCTGGAGATTCTTTCTCTGGCCAACCCTATCAGCGGTCCTGAAGCATTGCCCGACTGCTCACCTCTGGAAGCAATTGGGGGTCATTTCTCCTTGTACCCTACTGTCTGGCAAAAGATAACAACCGACTCTTGGGTACAACGGATTATATCCAGAGGCTATCACATCCCCTTTCATCTTTGCCCAGTCTCATCAAGAGTATTACCTGACATTCTACCCAGTCAAAGGGAAACAGCAGCACATGAAATCCAAAAGCTGCTACAAAATAGTCATCCAGACGGTCCCCCCAGACCAGATAGGATCCGGTTTTTACTCAAGGTTCTTTTTACTGCCAAAAAAGACAGGGGACTGGAGACCAATTTTGAATCTCAGTACACTAAACACATTTGTAAAAACAGAGAAATTCCGGATGGTCACAGTTCAGTCTATCCTTCCTGTTCTGGAAGAAGGTGATTGGATGTCCTCTGTAGATCTTCAAGATGCATATTACCACATAAAAATGGACAAATGCTCAAAAAGATACCTCCGTTTCTGTATAGGAGCCAATCACTAAAAGTTTAGAGCCCTGCCCTTCGGTCTCTCTACAGCCCCCAGAGTGTTCACAAAATGCATGCCAGTGGTTATCGCTCACTTGAGACTTCAAGGATTCCAGGCATTTCCATATCTAGATGACTGACTCCTCACTGCCCCCACCAAGCGTCTATTGGAAGAAGCCCTGCAGTATACTCTCTTAACAGCTCGAAGCCTGGAAATCACTATAAACTGGGAGAAATCCAACACAACCCCAACCCAGTCTTTGGAATTTATAGGGGTACTGTTGGACACGAGAAATTGCACAACATCCCTTCCAGAACACAGACTTTAGAGAATAAGACAACAAGTTCAACCTCTGCTCTGTCACCACAAATCCCCAGCTCGATCTATACTCCAACTACTGGGGTCAATGGCAGCCTTGATTACCATTGTTCCTCTAGCCAGATTCCACATGAGGTTTCTTCAATGGCTACTTCTCATTCAGTTGTACCCTCTACAACATCCTTTGTCCTTTCAGATAAGTGTAACTCAGAGGTGCAAGCAAGATTTACTCTGGTGGATGTCTCAAAATCCCCAACAATGGTCTTGACCTTTCAACCCCCATCAACCGATAGCCACGGTGACCACGGACACCTCCCTGATGGGGTGGTGGTGGGGGCTGTGTCAGGGAAACTCGGTCCAGGGCACCTGGTCAGAGACAGAGTCCCTTTTGCATACCAATGTCCTGGAACTGAGGGTGGTGCTTCTAGTGTTGCAAGCATTTCACTCCATCCTTCCATCAGGGACTATTGTGATCCAATCAGACAACATGTTAGTGGTCTGGTACATCAACAAACAAGGGGGCAACAGATGTTACTCATTATGCCGAGAGGCCTTGAGAATATGGCAATGGGTGATAGCTCACAACCGCTTTCTGATTGCAATGCACATTCCCGGGAGCTCCAAAGTGATAGCGGACAAATTGAGCAGGTGCATTCTACACGAGTGGTCCCTCAATCTTCTGATAGTGGCAAAAATCTTCAACCGCTGGGGCCAGCCTTGCTGCAACATATTTGCCTCCACAACCAACTACAAGTGCAGCAACTGCTTTGCCCTGATCCCCCCTCGGGAGCAGTCACCAAGGGATGCTCTAGTCCACGCTTGGCCCTCGGGTCTTCTTTATGCTTATCATCCTCTCTCCCTCATCTCCCAATTTCTAAAGAAAGCATGACAGTTGAAGAGCAAAGTAATCCTCATTGCTCCATATTGGCCTCGACAAGTCTGGTTTCCCTTTCTCTGGCTTCACCTGCTAGATCAACCATGGATCCTCAATCCATCCCCAACATTGATCTCCCATCTGAAGGGTCTGATTCACCCCAATCTAACAACCCTGAAACTGACAGCTTGGTTTCTCCACTTCCAGTGATTGCCAGGCATGAAAACCTTTCATCCCATGTGCACAATATTCTTATTGCATCCCATAAATCATCCACCAGACTAATCTATTTCAACAAATGTAAAAGGTTATCTCTATGGGTAGCAAATAAACAATTAGACCCCTTGTCAGCCCCAGTCTTGGATTACTTATCACATCTTTTCCACTCTGGGGTGTCTGCCTCTACTATCTGTGTACATTTAGCTGCCACCTCACACTTTCATATTGGATTTCTAGATTCTTCACTTATGTCACACAGACTCTGTAAGACTTTCTTGAAAGGGGTTATCCACCTAAAACCTCCCTTTAGAAAACCCGTACAACCCTGGGATTTGGCTTTAGTTCTGCAAGCTCTAAGAGCTCCCCCCTTTGAACCTGCATTTTCATGTGCTGTAAAATATCTCTCTTAGAAAACTTTGTTTCTGATCGCAATCACATTGGCCAGGCGATTGTCAGAACTCCAGGCCTTATGCATCAAACCTCCCTATCTTATCTTTCATAAGGACAGGGTATCACTGAGAACTAATTCTACCTTTTTACCAAATGTGGTGTCAGAGTGATCTATCAGTCAGTCTACTGACCTTCCAGTGTTCTTTCCTAACCATTCTAACAAGGGAGAGTATTGCCTGCACTCCTTGGATGTTCATAGGCAATTACGATTTTATCTGGACAGAACAAAATCTACCCGTAAATTAGACCAACTGTTTCTGGCTTTTTCTGCACCTAGACAGGGTCATTCTCTATCAAACGTTACATTGGCTTCATGGTTGAGAAACTGTATCACCTTTATCTACAACAAAAACAATCTCACCTTGCCTCACAGAGTGAAAGCACATTCTACAAGATCTATGGCAACTTCAGCAGCTTTCCATGCTAAGGCTTCCCTCAATGACATTTGCTCAGCTGCAACTTGGGACAAATCTCATACCTTTATTCTTCATTACAAATTGGACTTGTCCTCCAGACGTAGAGCTTCCTTTGGCTCCATGGTGCTCAGGAATGTCCTTCCTTCCATGAGGGCCGCCCAAGAATACAGGTAGCTAGGGACCCTGTCCCATCAGTAAGGAATGAACGAAGATTAACAACATCAGATAAAGAAGTTATGTCTTACCATAACGTTCCATCTGTGTTGTTGATCTTCATTCATTCATTACTTCCCACCCTCTGTCCCCCATCCAGAGGTACTTGATTGATCTCATGTACTCCTTTCTTGTAGGTCTGTTATGACCAGAAGTAGCCTCTAATTTTATCTATCAACTTGCAAACTCGATCTGAGGTAACAGGGAGCAGAGCATTCTGGGTAGGACCTTGTCTCGAGAGTTTTTGGCTGATGCAAGCTTGATATTGGCCGGCTCAGTTCCGAGAATGGAACCGATAACCCATCAGTAATGAATGAACAAAAATCAACAACACAGATGGAACGTTATGGTAAGACATAACTTCTTTTTATATGTTAGGTAATACGTGTGGCTGCAGCTGTTGACTTGTGGCAATTGTTCCTATCTAGAGGGGGGCCCAGTTAAACTTCATTTTTGGAAGATTTACATAGCTTTGTGCATTTGTTCTAAGTTAAAGGGAAAGGGGTTGTTCTGAAAATATCTATTTTTTGTGGGTTTTCATTAAAATAAAATCTCTTGAAAAATATGACATAAATTAAAATGGAGACAAGAAGAAACAACTGTATAAAATCTCAGACTGCCAGACATTAGTATGCACATGTAAGACAAAAGTTGGAAATACACATTCAAAAAACTGTCAAGTATATTAGGTGGAAACAATAGCTATGCTGTCCATATTATATTGGAAAGTAAATGGCCTTACAGGAATAGACAAAAAGGAATGAGTATTGAATTATTTTAAGAAATACAAAGTGCAAATAGCAATGCTGTAGGAAATGCATTTGGAAAGAAGTGAGAATGGTAATTTGACAAAGAAAGGATTCCAGGATGGATATTCAGCAGAATAGCAGGGAGAAAGGAAAAGGGGAATAATAATACTGATTGCTAGAGGGGGCTCCAATAGTGACAGATGAAGGGGGAAAGGACACTAATGGTAGATTTATGGTTTTAAAGGGCTATTAGCAATGGATGAGGATTACCCTGGCAGATATTTATATTCCACCTAAAACTGCTACAATGGAGCTTAATAAAGTTGTGGGAGAAATAGTCAGCTTTCAGCAGGGAATATTACTTATAGATGGGAACTAGAATTTGATTTGCAATCATGAGGATGTATCAGGGGGATCTAGAAAGGAAAATATAACAAAAAGAGTAGATTTCTGAAGAAATTTATGAAAATATTTGGTATGGAGGATTTGACTTCAGTAGTGGGAACTCTGACGGCATTTGCATATTATTCCCCAGGTACAATAATTGGGCTAGACTAAATAGAAATTATATTTCATAGGAACACGTGCATTTGATTGAAAGCTTTGATGCCCATCCAATAACTGCTTCAGATCACGCACCAATAAAAACTAAAATAAAAATGCATGTTAATGAAGAAAAGATGAGACCCTACTACTTTTCCACTTACCTGTTAAAAAGAGAGGAATTTAAGGAATAGGTGGTAGAAATTATTCGAGAGTTGTTAGAGAAGATAGAATTTTTTTCAGAAGTGATAGCAAGTGAGTAGGATAAAATGAAAATGGAGTTTAAAAATAGGATATCAATGGAAAAGAGAAAGAGATATGATTAAGAAGCAGGGACGTCGGGAGACGTACTGATGACTGTATGCATTTCATTACAGTGTTTGCGTGGAGGGGGTAGCATAAGGCAGGCACTAGGATCTAAGAGAAAAAGCTAAAGTTGTGTCTTCTCCTTTAAGGAGGGTCATGTGTGTGTCGTAATCATGCTAACATGGATGTAAGCATATTTTTTCACTCGCGCAAGCAATTTAAAATAGTCGCTTCATTGAGATAGAAGGTAAGCACGTAAAATGAATGGTTTATGTGTGTGTGTGTGTGTGTGTGTGTGTGTGTGTGTGTGTGTGTGTGTGTGTGTGTGTGTGTGTGTGTGTGCGCGCGTGCATAGACTTATTTATTCTACAGGTTTTGTTCCTTTGTGTGTGTGTGTGTGTGTGTGTGTGTGTGTGTGTGTGTGTGTGTGTGTGTATGCATGTGTGCGTGTGTGTCTGAGAGAGAGTTGCTTACAAATCCCTTGGACGACAACCTTTTTTTCTGATGAAGTGGCTTCTTTTGTGCTTAAGAAGTAATTTACATAAATAGGATAGCACTTTCTTTTCATCAATTTTTTACTGCAGTTGTTACATATAACATGAATTTCCTCTCTGTTGTATTCCATTCTAGTCTATTATTTTCATTCAGGTTTGTTTTTAAAATCTCAGTGGTTTATAATATGCAAACTAAGACAACAAAAGTCACTTTTACATGACCAAGTCTGCATGACAACATGATTAGTAAACGTGACTACACACACATGCTGCGCAGAAACATGTTATCATGAGCACAGTTATTTTGCCTGGTGCCTTTAGTGGATGACCGTAGGTGCTGCATACAAGGTCAGTAATCTGAATAATATGTCACAGTATGTAGTATGTTATATTTAACAATGAAAATATGTGGTAGAAGTTAAAGGAGATGGAGGGGTTATGATGCATATTAGTAAAGCTGGGGGATTGAAAATTAAAATACTTGTGCACTTGTGCAAAGTGTACCTCAGGTTAAGAAATACTGATTTCCTAGGTTGTATATCTTGAGCTTGCATTTAAAGGTTACAAGTGCATTATACTTCACTCATAGAAGTCCTGGGAAATTCTAGTGTTCGATGATGGCTGCAGCAAATGACTCTTTTTAACCTCACAACTATAAGCAGGAGAAAAAAGGACAGGTAAGAGGGTTGGTCCTAGAGGTATAGAAAATGTTCATTATTTTAACAGTGAAACATTTGCAAAGAATAGCAAGACAGTTGAAGAGCAAAGAAGAGGCAAATGAGATGGTCATCAATCATGCATTGCTTCGGGTGATTATAGTATTTACACAAAGCTGCTGATCTTGTGTTATGCTTGCTGTGAAAGTGCGAATATCTATACCTTAGCTGAGTTAGACATTACTATAGATGAAGAAGGCATGGATATGGTTTATGCTATTTTTCAATAGGAGGTACACACTAAAAGCAACTAAATGAGTGTAGAAACAGTATGAAAAGGCATACTGAATGTCTTAACTAAAATGCAGTATTCATTGTATATGCAATGCTGTAAGCATTCATATTGTACTCAAAACTTCACCAGTTATTAATATAAACACTATATTCTACATTTTAATAACTACTAACACTGATATTTTATTTGTTACAACCAATGAGAACGTTCATCCAATTAACTTGTTAATGATTTCCCAAGTTTCATGGTGGCATATATTCAAATTTCCCATTGTTTTAAAAGCACAGTAAACTATCTTTGTCTACACAGGCATTAATTTTAACCTCTGTTTTAAACAATCAGAAAACAGCATAATACAGTATCCTGTTTTGCATAAACATTAATTTTCAGCCTCTGTTTTAAGCAAAACAGGACATTTATTGTAAAGACTATATGTTAAATGTGCTCAAAGTATTCTGCCTAGCTGATTTCATGTATAAAAAGCAATGCACCATATCATCCTCTATCTGATTTATGTAAGCACCTGTAATACCATCTCTTTTAACCTCTGGTCAGTTCATATATAGGTTCATAAGTTCACAGGAGGTTACTAGGCTAATGGCCATAGGACCTTTACAAGCCTAGACACAAACTGGCCAACACTCAAATGCTGGTTCAAAATGAAGAAATACTTTATTTTATCAGCCCAGTTCAAAAAAGACCTGAACTGGGCTGATGAAATAAAGTATTTCTTCAGTTTGAACCACCATTTGAGTGCAGTTTTTTGGAGTTTGTCTTGCTGTTTTGTGGGCCACTGCACTTGCCGTATGAGGGCTTTACAAGCCTAACCATATGAAAACCCCAAGTACCCTAGTTGACCATAATTAGATGATCATTGTTTGCAGAGTGACACGATAATCAGCAGTGAGTACCCCTGCCCATGAAGGCCATAAGTCCCACCCCAGGGGAATTTGTGGTTTTTCATTCAATTGTCAAGGTTGCCCATAAACAGGGTCATTGAGTTGCACTGCTTCACATGAAGAGGGAGCTTATTCCAGAGGAGTGGCAATCTCTGGAAGACATATCTGTCTCTTTCCCAAAGTCTATTAATGGCATAGGCTAGGCTGAGATCTCTGGAGTGAGTGACTCTTGTTCCATTTGATTTCCAGATGTGCAGCATTTCCACTAGGGCAGGTTTAGAAACTGCTCTGTAGGCCAAGCACAGGTCACCTCTCAGCAGCCTGTATGATACAGAGTACAGTGACATGGCTTTCAGTCTTTCCATATAGGTCATGTCTTGGAGACCCTGAATTCTCTTGGTTAGAAACCTCTGTGGTCTCTCCAGCTGCTGCAGGTGTATGGTGAGGTACATACAGAAGGGAGCATTACACTCAATCAGTGGTCTGATAAGGGCTGAGTACAGCGGAGTAATGACCTCCCTGGTCTTGGATGCAATGTCCTTATTTATGAGATGAGCTGTGTAGAAGGCTTTCCTTACTACTGTGGATGCAGGTGATGAAAGTTAGATTGCTATCAACCTGCATTCCTAAGTCACGCACCACTGTGTTTGAGCTCAGAGAGGTGCTGTCTATATCATAACTAACAGGGGCTACTTCTCTGCCAAAGGGGATAATGAGGCATTTTTTTCCATTTAGTTTCAGTCCATGGCCTTGGCACTAATTGTTTCTCTGTGTCAGTCCCTTTTGTAATTTGTTGATGTCACTGGGGGACTCTATCATTGTGTCCAATTTACAGGTGTCTGCAAACTTAGTAAACCACAGGCCATCAACATTTGACTGGACTTCAGACAAATAAATTCCAAGCAGTAGAGGGACCAGTAAAGATCTATGTAATGCACCACTGGTAACTGGTCTACTGGTGGATGTTGATTCCCCAAAATTGAGTGTGCATTCTGTATAAGAGCCAGTTTGCTACCTATCTAGTGACAAATGGGTTGATACCCAGTTGGGAGAGTTTCTCAATGATTCCTGAGTGAGGAATTATGTCAAACACCTTGGCCAAATCAAGAAAGGCAGTGCGTAATGCTTTACCCTCATCCAGGGCTTGGGTGACTTTCTCAAAAAAGTTCACCAGGTTTAATAAGCAAGGTCTACCCCTGACAAAACCAAACTGGGTTGGGTCAATAGTCTGAAGGTTGCCTATGCCCTGGTTGATAAGATCCATGGCGATTCTTTCCATGGCCTTGCAGATAAGTCTGGTTGGGCTAATGGGTCTATAGTTCCTGCAGTCAGTTGATGGACCCCCTTTGTGCAAAGGGATTACTGTTGCTGCAGCACAAAACCAGTTCTCAGGCTGTGGTTAAAGAGACAGCTAAGTGGTTCTGCTAGGCCTTGTTTTAGACTGTTTAGTATGCAGCCTCAGATGTTATCTGGTCTCATATAGACCATATCTTTGTCCTTAGAGACCTCTTGAATGACCTGTCCTTTGGAGATACATGGTAGAAAACAGGTGTCAGAAATGTTATGGGGTATAGCTGGTGGGGGCAAAGGGGTGAAACTGTCACCAAATCTGTCAGCCAGCAGGTTGACAATTTTTTCAGGTTCAGTGTGAGTGCTGCCATTCACTATAAGTTCCGTACACAGATGGGTATTCCCTTTAAGGTTTCAGACGTAACTAAAGAATACCTTATGATTATCTTTAGTTAGGGATGCCAGTCTAGTCTTGTAACTTGCTTTAGAGGACATTACAAGCTTTCTGATTTACTTTTTTAGGCTGTGTAGGGTAGTATTCCATTGCTGAGTATGTTCCTTCTTGTTCTTAGAAATCAGTTTCTTTCTTTTGTTATATAACTTATTTATACTTGCAGTCCACCAGGGTGGCTTGTTTTTGTGAGACCACCCGGTTTTAGTCCTGTCAAGTACTGCTGAGTCAATACATTTGCTTAAGTGGCTATATAGGGCAATTGTGTACTTCTCCACATAGGAATTTTTGTTGCCTGTGTTAGCATGGGCTTTGAAACCATTTACACCATCACTTAGGAGGTGAGTTTGTTTTGGAAAAAAAAAAAAGTTTTTTTTGATCCTTTGGGAGTGTTAGGTCTGATCTTTACTTCAAATGAGATAAAATTATGGTCTGATTTAACTAGGGAGGGCAGCACACTGGGGGTAGTGCAGTAGCCCCCCCATGGTGGTAAGTAATAGGTCTAGGACATTTGAGCCCCTTGTCAGCTGTAGACTAACTGGTCCAGTGCATTTGAGTTAAAAAAGTGCAAGAACCTCAGTGCAGTCATGTTTGTGTTCATGTAAGCCACTCACTCAATGGATGGGTAGTTGAAGTCTTCCGTGACCAAGTTGTTTGGCTGTATACTGAGTGATTTAAGCAAGTCCAGGTAGGTAGTGTGTTTATCCTGGTTCATGGTGGGGACTTGCAGCTAGCTATGATGTGGTATGGTGTTTTGCCTGTAGTTATTTGGACCTGGTGTAGCTCAAGAGAGTCATACTGTTTCACCAGTCACAAGGTGTATTTGGATTTAATGAAAATGGATGCACCTTCATCTTTAGTTCTTTCATGCCTGTTTTTGAGTCGGAATGGGTGGAAGGCATTTATTCCTGCATGGCCAGGGTACTCTCTATGATTTTGAACCAAGTCTCAGTCACTGTACAGATTTCTGCATCTTCCAAGGTGAGGAATGCTTTCAGGGAGTGCAGCTTACTGTTTCTAACATTAAAAAGCATGACCTTGAGTTTGTCTCTAGAGTTTAGTTCTTTTGACATAGCCTAAAAATGGCTCTATGGGGGAGGCAAGCATCTTCACCAATATCCTAAAGCTTTGAGGAGACAGGTGATTGCCATTTCTAGTGAAGCATCGAGACCTGTCGACTATGTCATCCCAGGCTGACAGATACTGGATCCAATTGGAGTGACACCAGAAGCTAAGCCAATTGTAAAAAATCAATCATTTTTTGTCTGTATTGTGGCATCATCCTAGGTGAAGTTTGACTGCTGCTTAGTGCTAGGGCCATACCTGCCTAGCACACATAATCTGCGAGCTCTATCATGTCTGTCTTCATATAGTCCAGAGAGGTATGTCTCAAATCATTCACTCCAATATGTACTATGACAAAGTCATAGCAGTAATTGCTGCTGAGTGACTTGAGTGCGTGCATGATTTAGCAGATCTTGGCACCCAACAGGCAGCTGACTATGACCTTCTCCTTGTCCAGCCCAGTGAGAGGGACATCTGTGTGTCTCACTATTGAGTCACCTATGACTAGGAAATTTGGTTTTGAAGTGTTTTGCCTTAGGGCCTTGATTGTTGAGATACTGTTATATGTGTTAGTATGTGTACTGGTGTGTACCAGTATGTGAGGCTTGTCTGCGTTTGGAAGGTCTCTGGTCTTTTGGTAAGCTTTTACTGAGTACCACCGCTTATGCGGGGTTTATGTGTCTTGACTTTATCTTGTGTAAGAGGAAAGGTATGTGAACTGACAGCCTTTTTGATGCGTTGTTTATTGTTATGTGAGAGGACTGATTCAAGTTTCATGGTATAGTGACATCTCTTGCATACTGTATTTGTTTGCTTTAGGAACAGGTGGTTGTCAGTACACATGAGACAGTTGCTACATTACCTCAGGATACCCATGTCAATCAGGCTGGCTGGAGAAACATTAGGAACTGATTGTCCATAGCAGCAGGTAATTCCTGGTTTGTGGGAGGGTAAAAGATCAGCTATTGCTCTGGGATTAGCAAGAGGACTTAACACTATATAGGATTAGTGAAGAAAGTAGGACGATGCTCGACAGTGCTTAGCTGAGCTGTCTGCAGTGCAGCGGTGTGCAACCGAGTTGCCCGAAGAGCAGCAAGGAAGCCTGAGAGGCTTTCACTGAGTGTTGTTCAGGGAAACAATGTGATTCTAGGTGTTTGCATCTATACAAGGCTCCACTAACACCCAATGCACTGTGTGCAGCTATGAGCAAACACAGTGCTTAAATACAAATGAATTTAAACAGTTCTAATACAATCTACCAATAGAAAAGCCCCTCACAAAGACTTTATTTTAGCAATCTCCAACTCATATGGGTTCTGAGCTACATACTTTTGCCAAAAGGGTACAAGGGGGCCTCTTAATGTAAGATGGCTGGTTTTAGTGATACCAAACAGTCTAGATTCAGCAAGGCTGATTCTAGCCTGTGCTATTTAAGGCAGATGCAGCAAAATATACAAGTGCAGAATGAATGAGTCACAGCAGCAAAAACACTATAAAAAAAAGCAATAGTTCAGTGAAATACAGCACACAAGTGCAAAAAGCAGGTTCCTATTATATGATCGAAGACGCATTCTTTCGAATGCGTCTTGATCGAACTTGAAAGCACGAAATGGCAAAATACCAAAATGGCATATCAGCAAATTCTTTCCCTGGGAAAGAAATACCTTGGCCGCCTTCGTTATTTTGCCATTTTCGTCACTGTAATGCTATCTCAGAGTTGGTATATTTAAGTAGGGGGCTTACATCGGGGGGTGTGGGGGTGAAGCTCCCCCCACTTTATGTAACGTTTTAAAGTTTTTTTTTTCTTTTTTGGAACAGCAATTTTTTTCCCTGGTAAAGAAATCTCTGTTCTAAGTGTTTGGGATTGTAAGCTTTCGCTTACATGGGGTCGATAAATCAGCGTTTGCTTTTTTAAGCATTCGCTGATTTAATATAGACCCAAAACAGGCTTAAATTCTACTTATTTGTTGAAGATTTCAGTGAATGTCATGGATTCTCTTAAATGTACTTCAGATCTCTGGCTAAGAATGCCAAACTCTGAGCAGCTCCGGCAAACTGAGAGCAAATCCATGCAAATACAGTGCTTAAATAGAAACAAATTTAAACAGTTCTAACACAATCTACCAATAGAAAAGCAACTCACAGAGCCTTTATTCCAGCAATCTCCAACTCAGGTGCAAAATGCATAATTTGTAATGCAAACAATATACAACTAATGCAAAAAGTATACAACTCACTGGACATCCCTGTCTTACACCACTCTTCATAGGATCATAGGAAGTTACTAGGCTATTGGCCCTGAGGGCCTTATAAGCCTAGCCAAGAGTTTAGCCCATGTTTAGACATGTCCAGCAGGGACACAGGTGGAATCCCAGCTACACTCCTGAGTGTGTCCTCCTTTGTATAAGATGCCTAGTAACTTGTTGTTGGATTGTCAGTCATTCCCTATTGCAATATTACCAGCTTACCATTTTTAATGTAACAACACTTATTCTTCAAAGGCAGCAGGCACTGAATTTGTAGATGAAACATTGAAATGTAAAGTTGTTTGCTAGTAGCAACCTCTTTTCTTAGTTACAGATCTCTTTAAGGTAGAATTGTCTGGATGACTTTTACTTCTGAAAAGATTGTGCTTTTTGAGTAATATTGATGGGTTATAATGATAGCAGTTTGAGTGGCATTTTATGGTCAAAATTTTGTGAAATGGATAGCTTTATCATTATTTCATACATTTTGTTTCATTGCTTTCTAGAAGAATGTTCATAACTACAAATTTAAAACACCATTCTAAAAAATTGTGATGTATTATATAAGGAATATAATTTATCATGAGGGTGAATCAAAGAACACATACATGTGTGTATGGCCCTATAAATGTGTGCAAGGAGCCTATGGTTTGAAAACAGCTCAAAGGTAAACTTAATCCTCCACTGTCAGATGCATTTTCTTTTAATGTGGGTTTTCATGCCATGTCAATGAATGTGAGTTTCAAGGGCAGAGAAGTTTACTGCTCATGCTGAGTCTGTTTTCATTGTGAGAATGTATTTAGCAAATGACTATCAGTGCTTGTGCTATTTTATTTCAATATCTGTAATAATTGTAGAAGTAAATAAGAAAATGGGTTCCCTGTGTCTTTATTTAAAATATCTATGATAATTCTTTCCATGCATTTACGTACAAGACCAGTCAGACTTATGGTCTGTGGTTATCC
This sequence comes from Protopterus annectens, assembly GCF_019279795.1. Taxonomy (NCBI): domain Eukaryota; kingdom Metazoa; phylum Chordata; order Ceratodontiformes; family Protopteridae; genus Protopterus; species Protopterus annectens. Next base: position 1,182,453,115 of record NC_056746.1, on the reverse strand, counting down.
AAGTCAGTAGAAGGCCAGACCTTGTGCTAAGGATTAACTACTGCAGTCCTCCATTCACTAAGCATGAAGCCAATTAGTAGGCTAATGTTGAACAGTGATTTTAGAGTGCTTGATACCTCATGTTTCATGCTATCTAAGAGGTATCCCAGGATATTATCAGGGCCTATTGAGGTAGCATTCTTTGACTTGGAGAGTGCATTGAAGACTTGTTTGCTAGTGATAGCCAGAGGATTTATGGTTGAGGGTGTCTTCTGAGGGGTATTGAGGGGAAGAAGGGGTGAAACTGGGATTAAATTTATCAGCCAGCAGGTTTGCTATATCCTCTGATTCCTTTTAAGTGGTTCCATTTACAATTTGTTCAGCACACTGTCATGTGGCCTTTGAGGTTGTGAACAAAGCTGATGAAGGCCTTGTCATTATCTTTTGTCTTTGAGGATATTTCTGCCACAAATCTGGCTTTGGTGGGCTTGATAAGATTTCTGAGTTGCTTATTTAGTTTGAGGAGTTTCATACCCTTCTGGGTATTGTAGTTCCTAGTATTGGCCATGGTTTTCCTCCTTTTGTTATACAAGTTGTTGATACTGGGATTCCACCAGTGTGGCTTGTTATCTGTGTTGGTTCTCTGCTTATTCCTTGTGGATACAGCTACCTCAGTGCAGCTGTTTGCATGATGGTATAGGGTTTCTGTAAACAATTTGCATAGTGGTAGCAGAGTTCACGTTGTTTTGGGGGATGGAAATTTTAGCATGGTATAAGTCATTAATACAAGGTTTGCTTTGGAATAATTCCTAAATTTTTGAGGGTTACATGGCATCCATTTCTGAGAAATGTTTGAACAGGTACATACTAAAAGGTGCATTATACTCACTCAGTGATTGGCCTAATGAATGCCAAGCAGCGGGGAACAATTGTATGCCTGGATCTGGATGATATACCTTTAGATATAAGCTGTATAATGAAAAAGGATTTCCTTACAATAGTGAGTATGTTGGGCCCATTGAAGTCCCACCTTCATGAAAGTCTGTTGCATTCTTTCATTCATCCAGCACAAAACCTGTTTTGAGATTAGTACTGAATAGCCTTTATAGGGGGTTCAACATATCAGGTTTCAGACTAACCAGTAGGCAGTCTACTATGTTAGCCAGTCGCAATAGACATTATGTTCTTGGCCTTGGGTACTAACTTCAGAAATTGAGAGATATGAGGGGGGCTTAGATGCAGGTATTTTATGTGAGAATACTGGAAGATTGGTGGGATGAAGTTCAATCTGAATTAGTTGGCCAGTGAATTGGATATATCGTCTTGTCCAAGTATGTGATATAATTTATCAGCTCACTGTAGTGCCAGTCATTGTTTGAGATTTCTAGCACAGTTAAAAAATACTTTGTGGTTATCTTTCACCTGGGTTTATATTTTTACCTCATATCAGGCTTTCGTTGATTTAATCACAGTCCTGAGTTCATTGTTTTAGTTTAGCGAGAGTGTTTTTAGCTTTCTGAGAGTTACATTTATTTTTTCATGCAGTTAGTAGTTTTTCTTTTATTATACTGCCCAGAGGGCTTTATTTTTGAATTTGATGTTGTGTTTATTTCTGAGAGTGGAAGATATGTCAATGGAACTATTTAAATATGCATAGAGCTTGGCAGTAAATTATTCTGTACAGTGGAAGTTTGAAACAGGCTTAGTAGAAGGACCCCATTCCCAACTAATTCCCTGTACCCAGCATAGTCAGAAACCAGCACTACTCAGATATGTGCACGAGATCACTTACACTAGCTTACAAGGGGTTGAGAACAGTGTGGTCATTTTCTTTGACATTTTCCACAATCAAACCTGAGTGTCTTCATTTGTTCTTTCAGCATGTAAGAGCATAGGGCTATACATAAAGTGACTGCTTTCATTTTGTGGGAGGGTTGAGAGGCAGCCCGCATTTGCAGATAAGCTTTTTGTCTTTTCAAACTGTTGCCTTCTCAGCATATTGGGTGGTATCGTGTCAGCTTTGACCATTAAACTTTAGGCAAAACTTACTTTTTCCTTGAATTTCTTTTCTTTTCTTTCCAATAATTTTGTTCAGACTATCACTGGATCATAAGACTAAAAAAACTCCAAACAAGCGCCTAGAGCATGTGACAGTAAACAGTCCCACCAGTTCTGGTGCCTAGGGTAATTTTCTCGCTTTAACCAATTTCCTTTTAGCAAAGGCTTTAGATTCACAGAACGTAAGCAGGGTAGTAAGGATGTAAATTTCAACTGCTTTACTTTTTGCTTGATTGACTGTCATGGGTACACATCTTCATTAATTGTCAGAGGCAGTATGACTTAGCCCAGCTAAAATGTATTTGCTGTTGAGAATGTAAGGTTTACCATTCCAAAAAGGCTTAGTGTAACTGTAGGCCATAGGAGTGATCATGCATTGCCAGGTGACCCATGCTGGTGAAAGGGAGGTAGTTGTGGCTCATAGCTTGGGTGTTACCTAGGGAGAGCACTGTATGTTGTACCTACAGACCACAACACACCACATGTGATGCCTAGACCCTGACAGTCCTTTAGTCAGCAGCATCACTGGAGGTGTAATGAGCCACTACAGGGGTTAGGGGCTGCAAGGGGAAGAAGAGTAATCTTGGGGGGGTAAACTGATCTGTCCTAGTGTAAATGGAAATGTATTTTGTTTTTTGACTTACGGAAGATGTACCTTTGGAATGAAAATGTTCATACATCGTGTAATTACTACCCTGGCATATACTTCCAAGTGATCTGTTCAGAAATCAGCAATATAAAGGGGGCGTGGCTTGGGCAGCAGTGTTAATGTGGGTGTGTCTTATTGAGGGGGCAGCAGTCTGGGAGTTGTGAGTACAAATTTGAAAATCCTGGCTACACCCCTGTTAAGAAGTAATAGGAATTATTCAGAAGGGTTGACAGAATAAGAGGAATCTCATACAATAAGAAGATATACAACTGCAGAGTACAAAAGAGAAGATAAATAAGTATTTGGATAATGTTAATGAGTTTAGAAAGATTGCTGTTAAGTGGCATTTTTTTTTGTTTGCTTGTTTTTGATAACTCCAGAGCACAAAAACTTTTAGCACAATGACTTAACCAACAGTAAGTAGAAAGGGTCATTATCAAACTTAGGAAGCCAATAACAAGAAAAATAAGGTGTTGTAGAGGTATTATTGACATTTTGGAAATTTATGAACATTTGTATAAAACAGAGAGATGTGGAACTCAAGAAAAAGCACAAATGAAATATTTATGGAAGACCTAATTATGCCAAGGTTAAAGGTAGATGAGGGTGAACAACTAATAGTTACAATAGAAGAAGATGAGATAAAGCAGTGATATATAACAATTTGTGTGAATGTCTCCAGGAACAGATGGTATTCCTGTGGAAATTTGGAAGTTAGGATGGCAGAAAGTGATAAAGATCTATAAAATGTTGTTTAACAATATTTTAAAAGGAGAGAAAGCTGTGGAGGTTGTATTACCCAAAGATGTTAAAGACATGTCCAACTCAGCTTCATATAGACCAATTTCAATTTTAAACCATAATTATAAAGTGTTCATGTCTATACTAGTAAAAAGAATGGAACATGTGTTGCTAAAATTGATAGATATGGATCAGTGTTGTTTTGTTGGGGGGGGGGGACATTTGACAACATTAATAGAACAATGATGACTCAGAAAGAAGCAGAAAGTAAGAAATACAGCTGTTTTTGGTATATACTGACCAATGCCTCATAGGTGGTATATGGGAGAGGTAGAAAAATTAAGGGATGGTTGGAGAATGATAAAATCTCTTACATCAGCACATCTAAGTCACAGATGGCCAAGTGCAGTGTGTGTCAATTTTGTAAATATATTAATGATGGGCCCTATATGACTGTGAGCAATTAAGACAGGGCTATTGGTTGTCCAGTGAGGTGTAATTGTAATGCAAAAATGGTGGTCTAGCTTGCTACATGCATGTAATGTAAGCAATTTATGTTGCAAAAACTGTTAGAAGGTTAATAGACTGTATATGTGAACATGTTAACAATGTCAAAAATAAGGTCACCAATGCCTTATATAGGCATTCTGAGGAATGTATCATTTTTAAGATATTTTTATTTTTTTGTCATAGACAGAGTAGTTTAGAATGGGGGGTGACTGAGAAAGTTTTTTAGAACATAAAGAAATGATATGGCAACTGAGGATGAATGCTATGGATAAACTGAAAATTGACAATTGCTCACTTAATGGTATTTTACAACTTCAAACAAGAATAGTATAAACTTTTGTCATTTACACACAAAAAGTCATATATAGATATAAACATATACATACATATAAGTGTGTATGTTTATATATATATATATATATATATATATATATATATATATATATATATATATATATATTTTTTTTTTTTTGGATGAATGTCTTCCAGATATATTTCTTTAAGAACAATTGTGTGTTTAATTCAATAATCAAGTTTTTTTATTAATTAATCTTGAATTCTATATGCCTGCTGTTAATCAGCTTTTCTATTTAAGGTATTTAAACACTGAATTTGTTTGACTCTGATGAAGCCTTGAATTAAATGGGGTGAAAGCGTTAAGTCTGTGATTGTATTAAAGCTTTAATTCCTGTTTTCCATGCATTTTTTATTTATTTTAGTTAGTTACTTGGTGCTTCAGCATTTAAGATATTATGCAATAATTATCAGAATCAGAGGAGGGTAGAAAAGATTGGGAACAGACACTGGAAAAGCAGTTTATAAAGGAATAATGGGAAGACATATATATGGTTCCCAAGTATGCAACAAAGTCCTGAAGATTTAGGATTTTTACTTGTATGTATTTGCATAGGTATTTTATACCTCAAGCACACTTCAATGAATTGTTCCTCAGATACATAGCAAATGTTAGAGGTGTGGTGGGGAAGAAAGAATTAACTGGGAACATTTGTTTTGAGAGTGTAATGTTTTGTCAGATTTTAAAAATTGCCTGCAGGGTACTCTGTCAGAAATATTGGGTAAACAAATGGCTGCAACTGAACAACTGATCACTTTGGGCTGGAACATAGGATCTGACTTGCCTAGACATAGTAAAAGCAATTATAGAAAATGAAAAAAGCAGAGAAAGGTGAGCTTTTAAGGTTCTGTGATAATTGGTGGTACCAACAGTGTTACATGACTGTAATCCAACTGACCTGTAAACTATACTTCTAGCTTCAACTTAAATTCTAAGGTACTGTTGACCACTATTAGCACAGAAAAAAGTAACAAAAGTTATAAACATTCATGAGATCCTTCTGTGGGTTTAAATCATCCAGCTTATTTCTTTATGAGCACTTTCATCATAAATAGACTTATATAGTAATAAATCCCAGGAACAACAGTGCCCTTGCCAGATGGTCCAGCCTTCTGCCTACTGGAAGATCCCACTAACCATATTGTACCTTGCCTGTAGATGGGGGCCACAGTGGGTTCTAGCTTACAGGTCAGTTGGATTATACAGTCATGTTGCAGTCATGTACCACTGCTGGTAACACTAAGGATAATTGAACTTTAAAGGCTCACCTTTCTCTGCTTTTTTGCTAGTCCTGACAAGGACAGGCTCCATGTATGGGTTGGAAAGCCTAACAAAAACAGCACTCCCTTACAGGTGACCTATTTGCATTTTTAATTACTAGAAAATGAAAATCAAAGTTTAAACCAACTGTATTTGAAATATTAAATATTATAAAAGATAAAACAATGGAAGATTGATCTTTAGAAAAGGGAAGGAGCAAATTACACAGAAATAAGTGGAAATTCTTGGAGCAATATATGCAGAATAATGTTCAAGAAGAGGGGGTAGAGGAATGAGGTTTAAGGGAAGGTAAGAATTAAGCAAATTGTGTCATGTTGGACTGATGATTCAAAGAAAGAAAAAATATGTGATATATATAATGAGTGTAAAAGGGGGAAATGTTAATAAGAAGACACACAGTCAACCAGTACTTCACCAGTAACTTGCTTTTATTTAATTGAACGATCTGGTACCTCGGCAGTTCGCCTTCAAGGATCACAGTTAATTCAATGCACTCATAACATTTATATGCACTTCTCTTTTAAACGATTAACAAATTAATCCCCTAATTAATTTAACAATAAAGGATTATTTAAAGTGACCTTAAACCAACCATAAATTTCTGTGACATGAATATAAATATATAAATGCATGAATGAATAGATAAATAAATAATGTTGCTAAGCATTTTCAAGAAAAACATGGTGGGTCTCCTAACAGTTTAACATTTAGTGTTTTGGGAAAACCCTTCCTTCAGAGGGGAGATGATGTTGTAGGAAAACTATTGGAACTTGAGACTAGAATGATTTTCAAGTTCCATACCTTAAAGCCTAATGGTATGAATCAAGAATAAGGCATTTAATGAATTATTGATGTTTAGTACACGCTCACTTATTTATTTATTTATGTATTTATCTATTTATTTATTTATCTATCTATTCATTCATGCATTTATATATTTATATTCATGTCATAGAAATTTATGGTTGGTTTAAGGTCACTTTAAATAATCCTTTATTGTTAAATTGATTAATTAGTGGATTAATTTGTTAATTGTTTAAAAGAGAAGTGCATATAAATGTTATGAGTGCATTGAATTAACTGTGATCCTTGAAGGCGAACTGCCGAGGTACCAGATCGTTCAATTAAAGAAAAGCAAGTTACTGGTGAAGTACTGGCTGGCTGTGTGTGTCTTTTTATTTTTGAATTGTAAGGTGGAAATGTTAATAAGGTCTGTTTTCTTTTCTGTTAATGCATGTTTGCCTGTCTCTTAAGTGATAATTTAAGTGAGGTGTTTAAAAAAGCTTAATATATGTTTTATTTGATTCAATAAGTAATAGCTCATCAGCATATATAATAATGTTCTGAGAAGGAAGGTTGGCATGGAAGTCACAAATAAAAGTGAAAAGGGACGGTGTTCTAATACAGAACCTTGGGTCATTTCCAGTGCTGATTATTTTGTTTTTCAGATGAGGTGTTTTTATTATATACCTGGAAGGTCTTATGTTTCAAGTAGCTTTGGAACCATCGAATGATAGTATCCCCAAAGTTAAATTTGCTAATCTTGCTTAAGAGAAGATTGTAGTTTTGAATTTAGTGCAAGACATTTCATAAAATGTTCTACTTTTCTGCAAACAGCACTCTTGTTGGCACAGATTTTCCTGTCTTGTTTTAAGCATAGATGACATTTACAAAAGCAGAAAAATGATACCTGATTCATGTTTGAAAGACAGTAATGTCCAGTGTTTCAAAACACCACTCAAGATAGTTTCTGGCATGAAAGTAATCATCACTCTCAGTATCTTGTTAAGCTTCAGATCAGAATACACTGTGAATTCACAATTTCCATATACAGAATCTCAGAATTATCTGGCTTATGTTTTAGAAACTTATTTCATAAGATTTGTGTTGCAACAAAATTTCTTAACACACTCCTTTCTTAGAACTCAACAATGTACGCCTTTGCATGACATCAGTTTAGTAATTTTTAGGATTCGGGACTGTACAGCTTCCAAGTACACTTTCGCAACAGCCTGTACAACTACCTTTCCTAACTCAGTTTACCCAAAGTGGCCATAGTTTCATTAAAGGTTTGTTTCTCTGAAGTACGTAACACATCACTGCTATCTTTTTATGTATATGCATACCCTTTCCAGACTTACAAAAGCACAACTGCCCGTTAGTGCTTACTGAAGCATAAATCTTACTATATGCAGCAAACACTTATGGTAAAGTTTTTGTCTCTCTGGGGAATGTCTACCCCACCTCCACCTCAATATACACAGTAACTTACAGACACTTTCTGTTTATTTTCATTAGGTTTAGGATCATATTTCTTATATTATTAGTAGCTTTAGGATTATTTGCTTGCTGAAGTCACCATATGTGACATCTTGTAGACACCAGCTCAACAAAATACATATTTTTAACACATTTAACACCATCTGACATTGTTGTCAGCTGCACTAGAGACCTAGTTTATCAATTCTCCCCTTCTGCCTCTGCATGCTGCTATGAACTTGATAGTGGTTTGCTCTCATACCCTTGTTACCTCAGCTGCTTCATCCCCTATTTCCCCTATTTTCTCCTGTCCTATCCAGCATCTATATTCTCCCTTCCTAATCCTTCCTTGACAAAAACTTCCACACCAGGAAAATAAAATCTGTTACTAACTCTACCTATCCTCAGTCTATCTGCAATGATTCATAGGACTAGGTGATATAATTAGTTATTTTATTTTATTTTTTTATGTTGAGCAGCAAGCTAGCATTTGTGCTTTCTGCATTTACTTTCATCAATAGGGTTTTCAACTCTTCCACAGTTTCAGCCATCAGATTGCTATCAAGTGCATATATATGGCTGACAATTTTCATTCCAGCATCTGATTCATTTAACCAAACATTTTGTATGAGTAAGATGACAACATACAGCCTTATTGCACTCCTTTCCCCATCTTGAAACAGTGTTTTTTCATATTTGGTCCTAACTCGTGCTTATTGCTCTGCCTACAGATTCCACAGGAGGCAAATGAGGTAACCCAGTATCCCTATTTCTCTAAGAAGTTGTCACAGTTTGCTATGGTCCATCTAGACAAATTCTTTAATGTAGTCAGTAAAGCAGAGGTACATATTTTTCTGGAACTCATTTACTTTCTCTGTTGTTCAGTGGATGTTGGCAATTTCAGCTCTGGGGTCTCTGCCCCTTCTAAAACCAGTTCCCACATCTGGTAATTTTCTGACTAAGTATTGCTGGAGTCTAACTTGCAGGATTTGAGCATTACCTTGACTGTATGTAAAGCAACTGCACTTGTTCAGTAATTTGTCATTCTTTAACACTGACCTTTTCTGGGACTGTAATATAACTTGACCAGTTCTAATCTAATGGCCATTGTTCTGTTTTCTACATTGTCTGGAAAATTCCAGACAAGACTGTATCATCATTATTTTGCAGGATTTTAAACAAATCAATTGAAATTCTATCACTTCCTGCAGAAAAGAAGAGAAGTTACAGATGTTGAAACTGAAGTTATGGATTACCTGTGAAGTGAAGGATTTAGTGTAGAAAAATCTAACTCTGGTAACATCACAGCATAATAAAAGAACGAGTCCCCAAATTAAGAAGGAAAAATGGTGCAGTGGGAGGCATCTGATCAGTTGCCATATGAAGATATTTTGGTGCCTTCAGAAGAAAACCAGTACAAAAGTTCAATTGGAGTTGCATAGCAAGGGAAGGAACAGAAAACGCTGGCAACACTTACACTGTCAATGTTGTGGAGTGATAGGCCAGTGAGTTCACATATGAAAGTGTAACGGATGTCACTGGTTGAAGCTGAAGACAATATGTCACAGGAAGATGTTCGGGAACTTTCTGTAGAATGCCCACAGGAAACGGAGAACAAAGACTGTACCATTAGTTTAGAAGAAAATTATCTAAGGAAAAGGTTGCCTGATTTAATAAAGATGGACAGCTATATTAAGATCTATGAGAGAAATAGATTACAAAAGGTCAATAAGACCGAAAATATTAGAAATCTGATAAAATAAATGAACAAAGCAATCAAGACTGTTCACAGAAATTCATGGGATGTAACAGAAGTAAATAATATATATTACTGTGCAGCTAAATTAAAAACAGATAAAGTCTTGCCACAAAAACACAGGGCAATAAGAGAAATGCCATCACCATAAAACAATTAAGACAAGACGTGTTGCTGTTAGAAGAGTACAGAAGAGGGAAAAGGTCAACAGAAATACTTAGAAAGACAGACGTGAGAAAAGCAATGGGCACTATCAGAGCAGACCAGGATCTATCATACATGAATGCAAATAATAAACTAAAGATTTTAGCACAGGCAGAAAAACTTGGAAGATGTACAGATAAATATCAAGGAAAAGTACAAAATAAGCAATTCATTGATGATCCAAAAATGTTTTATAGAGAACTGGGAAACAAGGCATAAAGAACAGAAACACTACCAAAAAAAAAAAAAAGAAGAAGAAATAGACACATTTTGGAGAAATATCTATGAAGATCCCGTGGAACATAACGAAGATGCTGATTGGATAGAAGATGTAAAAGAAAAAGTAAGAAGTTCAAATGTACATGTTATGAAATTGGATGAAATAACAGCAAGAGAAACTGAAACAAAATTAAGAAAAATTTCTAAATGGAAAACTCTAGGCCTAGATGCAGTACCAAACTTCTGGATACACATCTTCACATAAAGATTTAGTCCTATTAATATGCATGCCTTGAATAGACACCATCCTGGATAACAACAGGAAAAAGGATACTCCCCCTTAAGAGTGATCCCTGCAAGATATCCTAAAAACTATAAACCAATAACTTGCATTGCGACGATGTATAAGCTATACACTGGAATTGATGCCGACAGAGTTTATAGTCATTTAGAAGAAAACTTAATCATGCCAATAGAACAAAAGGGTAACAAAAGAAAGTCATATGAAAAAAGGATCATTTGTTGTTAAATAAATTCACAATGGAGAATTGTAAAAAGAGGAAAAATCTAAGTATGGCATGGATAGGCTAAAAACAAAGCATTTGACGCATTCCACATTCATGAATAAAGGAATGCTTGCAAATGTTTAAGATACACCCTGCATTGATTGGTTACATTACAGTGACCATGAAACAGTGGCAAATCACTTTGCCGCTAAGCCATGATAAAAGACGAATTATCCCAGGGATAAAAATTTGAAGAGGGATATTCCAGAGTGATTCTTTGTCACCACTGCTCTTTTGTCTTGCCCTAACCTGTTAAGCTGTATACTTAACAGATTAGGTCATGGTTACAACTAGTCGCCCGGAAAACAAGAGTAAAGACTTCTCATCTTCTTTTTGTGTATGATTTAAAACTGTATAGTTCATCAGATGAGGAACTGTAAGCACAACTGCAAGTGGTCAAAACTTTCTCAGAAGATATAAGAATGTCATTTGGTCTTGATAAAAGCAACATTTAAAGCAGAAAAGCTGCAGCACCAAGAAAATATCAGTCTGGGACAGGAATGTGATATAAAGGAACTTGAGCAGGAGGGAGTGTAGAAATTGAAGGACTGACAATAAAACATGAACAAATGCAAATAAAAATTAGTAAATAATATTTTAGGAGACTAAAATGAATACTGAAAACAGCCCTGACATCAAGCAACAAAGTCCAAGGTCTAAACAAATTTACTCTTCCTGTTCTATCTTACAGTTTTGGGGAGACTGACTGGCCCCAAAAGGTATTGGATCAGATGGACAGGAAAACAGGAAAAATGCGTCACCCTTATCAAACGATTCATAAAAATCAGTGTATACCAAGATTATATATTCCCCACTCTTAAGAGGGTATAGGCCTCCTCAAATCTGATTACATGTATAGATCTGCAATTGTAGGATTGCATACATATCTGCTGAACTCACAAAATCCAAACATAGTGAAAGTCTTAAAATACGAGGAGAACAAATCTAAGATGACTTCCGTGCTTAAATTAACAAAAGCATATCAGTGTTTAGTGGGAATGGAAATCAAACCAGAAGTAGACAAAAATCAGGCAGCAACTGAATGTACCACAAAACAAAAGAAAGAATATCAGGTGAAGGATCAAATGACAAGCCAAGAAATCTGGAAAAGGCATAAATATAGTCGCAAGTACAGAAAACTCCTGGTACAACCTCGTGTCGATAAGGATCTGATGAAGGAACAATTAAGGAGTGGTAAATTTAAACCAAAAGAAGAAAGGTTAATATTGGCACCACAGGATAGTGGACTATGTGTACATTGGTTTACAAAGTCCATTGAACATGTTGGAGAAACAGACACACATCTTATTACTGGGTGATGCACTAATGGCAGAGGACCTGTATACTGCAAGTCATAATAATGTGGCAAGATTGTTGCATTGGGGATTGTGCAAACATTACAATACTGAAGTAGCTGAGAAGCATTGGAGACATGAGTCACAAAGCATTATGGAAAATGATGAAGTTTATATCACTTGGGATTAAACATTACCAACAGTTCAAAAAACAGACGTGAGAAAACCAGATATAGTAGTCCATGAAAAGAAGACAAAAATAGCATTGATTATTAAAATTGCTGTACCCAGTGATTACACTGTCTTACATACAGAGAGATACAAAGTCATAAAGAAGCAGGAATTGCAGGTAGAAACAAGGGCAGTATGGAAGAAGGATACCCTGACAGTTACAATAGTAGCAGCAGTAATGGGTCTCATAAAGAAGAATTTATAAGTGTACTTAGATATGCTACTGATACACGTAATTCTATATGAATTGCAGAAGCAGTCAGTTCTGGGTCATTGTGGGAGCTCCAAAGTGCACTATAAGCTAATATCAAAGACTGAAACAATATTAATTTTCATGAACTTTAACCATATGTTCACTTAGGAATGGGGTTCCCGTCATTGTATTAGAAAACCAAAAGACTAGGAGAAATTAAACCAACGAAAGGCTGTTGCAGCAAATATATGAATACATGTATACCATCCACCTTAAGGACATGATTAATCCCCTGTGTAAGCATTCCATCAGTTGTGTGAATTTTAAGAAGTTTCACTTCTTTATAATTGGCAGAGCTGGTTTAAGTCTTGAGGTGGTGACCACCAGTTTTTTTTTTTTGAGAACAGGCAGAATGGCGTACTAGCTTGGATGCTGTTCAACCATGGCATGAATGATAATGTTCATATAAAAAGTATTTTAAGGTTGAAATCTATGAATCTGAGACTGTAACCATCATTTATGACTTCCTGTTGGTGAAATTATGTAAAGTCTTCATTTTTATTTAAAGTTGCAGATGCGTAGACATGTTGTATACAGTGTTCTAAAACATTTATTTATAACATATAGTTTTAGATGTTTCTTTTAAAACAGCATCTGTACTGTTAGTAGTATCTATTTTAATCATCTTTAAGTAATTTTAGATGTTTTACTTTGAATTATTTATTTGAGCTCCAAACTGATGTTCATAAGTATTGTGTTTTATTTTACTTAATGTATTTTTCACCTTATTTCAAATGTTTTATCAAATAGCTATTTCTTTTCATTTAGAAATCTCTTTCTGTCTTTGGTCATTTGAGCTGCTACATGTTAAGGAAGAAGTTTTATGTGCATCCTTTTTAACATTATTGGTTCTGAAGAAGTCTCTGACATAATAAATGTTTTATTTTAATAAACTGTCTGTTGGTTCAAGTGTGTGCTTTTTTTATAGCTTACTTTTCACACATTTTCACACAGAGCTCCATTAAAAATTAAGTTAAACTGTAGAATCTGTAGAATTGTAGAATCTCTGTGAAAGAACGCTTCCTTATGTCTCCACTTCTTCTTTCCCTTTCAACTTTTCAAGTGAGGGGCTGCCACAGTGGAACAACGGTTCGCAGAATGATTGGCAGTGGAGTTTTACGGTGTTGAGTTGCCAGCCCCACTCCCAACCTTCCACAGAAGGCACACACACACACACACACACACACACACACACACACACACACACACACACACACACACACACACACACACACACACACACACACACACACACACACACACACCCCTAGGGCCAATTTAGAGTGCTCAATCCACCTACGGCATGTCTTTGGGATGTAGGAGGAAATTGGAGTACCTGCAGGAAACCCATGTGACTGCATGGAGGACATGCAGACTCCACACAGAAGGCACCCCAACTGAGAATTGAACAGGAGAACCTCTTGCTATGAGGCAGCAACACTAACTGCTGCACCACTGTGGCCACCCACACCACCATGGCCACCCACTTCCTTATGTCTCCACTAAGCTAACATTTTTTCAAATGAGGTCTGTAGAGCAGTGCACAATACTACAGCTTGAATCTTTCTAACTGTATAGATAGATAGGTTCATAGATTCATAGGTGTGTACTTGGCTAATGGCCCTGGAGCCTTTACAAGCCTAACCCATAGGATTACCCTGGCATTATGCCACCCAACCATAGTTCCTAGTGCCTCTGTCGAGTAGAGCCACTCAAATGATCCCTGGGGTGAATTTTCTATTTCTCATCCACTCATCAAGATTTCTCTTGAAGAAGGCCAGTGAGGTGTTCTGCTTGACATGTATGGGAAGTCTATTCCATAGCATGGGCAGTCTTTGTGTTATGAACCTGTCCCTCCAGTATGTTCTGTTGATTGTGGTAATGAGGTTGAGGTCTCTGGAGTGTGTGATGCGGAGGGATTGGGATTTCTTTAGATGTAGCATTTCTAACAGAGCTGGATCAGACATGGCTTTTAAGTCAAGCAGAGATCGCCTCTAAGTAGACGATATGAGACAGAGAATAGTTGGAGTTTTTTGAGTCTGTCCATATAGGACAAGTGTTTAAGGCCTAGGATCCTCTTTGTGAGGTACTTTTGCAGCCCCTCCAGTTGTTGCAGGTGTCTAGTGAGGTACATGCCAAATGGGGCATTGTACTCAATGATTGGCCTAATGAGGGAAGAGTAGAGGGTGACAATGACCTCTTTCTTCCTGGATGCAAAACCCTTAGTAATGAGATGTGCCACATAGAAGGACTTTCTGACCACAGTGGCAATGTGATGGTCAAAAAGGAGGTTGTTGTCAGCATGTGTTCCTAGATCTCTTACAACGCCTTCTGTGTTCAGTGGACTACCATCGATGTGGTAATTCAAGGGAACTGGGTTTTTCCCAAGGGGGAAGATGACACTTTTTTGGCATTAAGCTTAAAGCCATGGTCCTGACACCAGTCATTGCTCTCACTGAGGCCTTTCTGTAGGATGTCAACATCACTTGGGGAGTTAATAATAGCTCCCAACTTGCAATCATCTGTGAACTTTGTCAGCCAGAGTCCCTTTGTGTTGGCCTGGACTTCAGAGAAGTAGATACCAAACAGGAGAGGACCCAGGACCGAACCCTGTGGGACTCCACTCATGACTGGTCAACAGTCTGACTTGGAGTCAGCTACTTTCACACTGTGGGTTCTATCTGTGAGCCAGTTTGCAACCCACCTAGTGATATAGGGGTTGATGCCTAGCTTAGTGAGTTTTTCTATGATTCCTGAGTTTGGAATGGTATCAAAGGCCTTGGCCAGATCAAGGTAAGCTGTATGAACCACCTTGCTTTCATCCACAGCTCTGGTGACTGACTCAAAGAAGTCGACCAAGTTGAGCAGGCATGATCTACCCCTCACAAAACCAAACTGTGTGGGATCCAAAGTTTGGAGCGTCCCTATATCCTTATTTATTAGGTCCATGATGATGTGTTCCATAGCTTTGCATATCAGACTCGTCAAGCTAATGGGGCAATAGTTCCTGGGGTCTGTAGTCGCTCCTCCCTTGTGGAGAGGGATGACTGTAGCAGTGCGCCATTCGGTAGGGACAAAGCCTGAGGTGAGGCTGTAATTGAACAGGGCGCACAAGTGAGGTGCCCATTCACTCTGTAGTTCATGTAGAACACAGCCAGAGATATTGTCAGGTCCCATAGAAGCTGTATTCGTAGCCTTGGACAGTGCCATTTTAACCTGTGCAGTAGTAATACTGGGTGCCTGGCAATCTATTGGTATTGTAATTGGACCTTGGGGGGGGGGGTAAAGTTGGCACTGAATCTGTCAGCCAGTATATTGGCAATATCTGTTGGATCAGTACAGGAGGTACCATTGTGCAGTAGCTCAGAGCAAATCTGGGTATTGCCGTGGAGATTCTGTACATAACTATAGAAGGCCTTGTGGTTGTCTTTACTATCTGCTGCAATTCCGTTTTCATAACTAGCTTTAGAGGATTTGATGAGGGATCTCAACCTTTTGTTGAGGCTGATAAGGGAGTTTTTCCAGTCTTGGGACTTCACCTGATTCTGCAACAGTTTCCTCCTTCTGTTGTAGAGTTTGTTTATGGCAGGGGACCACCAGATCGGCTTCCTTTTTTTTTGAGGAGAGCGTCTTGGTTCTATTGGGTATGGAGAGATCCATGCATTTGTGTAAGTGGTCATACAGTGCATTGGTGTATGATTTGGCAATCATGCAACTATTCTCCATTTGCATGGGTGCCATGAACTTAGCCACCTCTATTTTTAGGAGCCCAACTTTAGCTTTGGAGAGGTTTTTCATGGTGGTTACCTTTGGGGAGGGGGGATGTGGATTTCCAAGGTGATTAGTTTGTGGTCAGATCTAACCAGGGAGGAGTTGACTATTGGTGTAGAGCAATGATCGCCATGTTAGTAATGACCAGGTCAAGGATGTTGCTACCTCTAGTGGGGATAATTAAGAGCTGGTCCAGGGCATTGAAATTAATGAATTCCAGAAAGCATTGGGCAAGTGCACTGGTACATGAGTAGTTTTCCCAGTTAATGGAGGGGTAGTAGAAGTCACTCAGTATGAGAGATTTAGGTTGGATCTTAATATTCTCCAGGGTGCTTAGGAACATGGAGTGTGAGTCTTGGGACATGGTTGGGGACCTATAGCAGGCTACGACCTGAATCGCTGTCTTGCCCAATGTTAGCTGTACCTGAAGTATCTCAGATGTGTTATGTTGGGCTACCAGTCTGGAGGTGTGTGCATCCTTTATGAATATGGAAACACCATCGCCTTTGGAGCTTCGGTCCAAGTTCTGGGACCAAAAGGTGTGGAATGAGTTATAGCCTGGTAGTGCAGGGGTGCTTTCTGCTGCCTTGAACCAGGTCTCTGTTACAGCACAAATGATGTTCTCCATTTTAAGGAGTGCTTCGAGTGAGTGCATTTTGAGATTTAGACTTCTAAGCATTGAGTGACATAACCCTCAGACAGCAGATAATAACTTTTTATTTTGCATTGCTGATGTCTATTTGTGTATATTCCGGTGTTCCTGCAGTCTTCCTTGCTACTTCCTCACACTGCTTGTTAACCTTTTGGACATGTACCATAGTAACCTCTTTGCACTACATACTCATTTCCTAATTCTATTTGTGTTTGTTTCTTTAATTTTCTTTAATTTTCATTGTTTTGTATCTAATAAACCTGCCCTGCTAACTGCATACTTGCAGACTTGCCAAGTCTTTTCTCATATTTTCCAAACCTTATGTACCAGCTGTCTCATTTAAACGTTGTGTTATCAGGAAGTAAAACGACTAACTTTTCCTTCCTGTGAACCTGCAGTGTTGCCCCACCAATGTTTTACCCACAATACAAGCCAAGCACCTACTCCAAATCTAACTGATTTGTTCATTATTCTAATGTATAACTGCTTAATCTAATTTAGGGTTATGACATGCTAGAACCTCTCCCAGAAGTTGGTAATACTACAGGACATAACAAGGACATCCTGACTTTTCTTAATAGGCAGCAGTCATACAAATAAATACAGAAACTTAGGGATGAGTTGTAGTAACCAGGAAAAAATACATTGCATATTACTGAAAGGGGAAGGAAACCAGAACACATGGAAGAAATTCATACACACACACACACACACACACACACACACACACACACACACACACACACACACACACACACACACACACACACTCACACACACACTGGACGGCGTGTCAACTTTACACAGACAGCACCTAATACCAACATGGGACTCTGAGGCAATAACAGCAGTATCAATTGTGTTACAGATCTAGAAACCTACTTTAGTGGTAGGTCACTATCAGTTGTGCCACAGATTTGGAAACATACTGTGATGGTAGGTACAAAACACTTGTTCATGTAATTTACTCATTTCCGTTCCCAGTGAATTAGCTGTAGATCGTAGTTAAAGTGAAGCTTAATGCTTTTCACTCCACTATAGATACACAGTAAATGCTCTATAGCAGCAAAAAAACTTTTATTTTCAATTTTCATACTATTTTGACTTCATAACCTCCTTCCAAAGGGGGGTGCTTCCTCTACACACCATATCTTCTGTGAAAAAATGCTTCCTCATATTGGCCAGGCAATCCACCTTTTAAATTCAGAGTGTGACAAGCTGGGCCAAGCTGGACAAACAGAGGTATATGCAAGCTGATTTTTATTTTATTTTTCATTAAAAAGTCTTTTTTACAGTGTTCCATTGCCTTGACAATTTACAATTGTTGCTTCAATCAGGATGAGTCACAAGAATGTTAGGGCAAGGCCAGTACTTATTTAGCTCTGCAGCACAGAAACATCCCAACACACTTGTCATCAGGGAAATCCCATGTGATGTTGCAAGAAACTGTCTTATTTCCTGTTTCTCTCATTTCAAAACAATTAACCTACTTTGGTAGACAGCTCAATCCTTCAGCTTCCTTAATGGTAGAGTAAGGACCATGTATACTCTTTTAAGTTAATAATTTGCAAAGTTATTGATTTACATTTGAAGCCAGTGATATTCCTACTGCATACTGTGTGACTCTGAGTAAGAGCTTTTTTATTGTATGCATCTGAGACTCTCCAGTTAAAGAACTTGAATTTTCTGAAAGGATGTACCTGCTCATACAATTAAATAAATTACTACTACTAACAACAACAATAACAACAACAACAATAAAGACATAGAGTAGATTAAAAGAGCTATTGGATTTACATAAAAAAGAGGTCATTGTTCCCCTCTACTCTACACTCATTAGACCCATTATAGAGTACAATGCCCCTTTTGGAATGTACCTTGCAAGACATCTGCAGCAGCTGGAAAGGCCACAGAAGTACCTCACAAAGAGGATTACTGGCCTCAAACAGATGCCCTACACTGACCATCTCAAAAAACTCCAGCTTTACTCCATAGCATATTGCCTACTCCGAGGTGATCTCTGCCTAACATATAAAGCTATGTTAAACCCAGAGCTGTTGGACATGCTACACCTAAAGAAATCCCAATTCCTCCGAGCTACACACTCTAGGGACCTAAACCTTGTCACCACAATAAATTGGACATACTGGAGGGGATAGATTCCTGTCCCAGAGACTTCCCATACTCTGGAACAACCTCCCCATCTATGTCAAGCAAAGTTCCTCATTAGCACTCTTCAAGAAAAATCTTGATGAGTGGATGGGAAATAGGAAATACACCCCGGGGATCAATTCTGTGGCTTTGCTCAACAGGGGCACAGGAAAATTACTTACTTGGGTGGCGTAAGCCAGGGAACCTTGTTGGTTAGGCATACTTAGGCCCTTGGGCCAATAGCCTAGTACCTACCTATGAACCTATAAGTAATTCCATCTTGTTTCTCCTCGGGGCCTACATCTGTTTTTATTTTTTTTTTTAATAAAGTTTACTTATCATGGAGGATACCCAATCCTTAGTGTCACTGTACATACCTCAAGCTTATTTTCTTAAATGAGCACTAGAGGGCAACTTTTCTTCAGTGCCTAATTGTTTATTTAATCTTACAAAGGTGTACATTTGATGGGTCATGCCATTTCTTATACATCACTTAAGTGAAATAAAATAACTAGGCTAAATTTACTCTTTTTGGTTTTTACATGAAGACATGAAAGTGGTTTGTAATATAATCCTTACCCACCCCATCATCTGACCAACCCATTATGTACCCAGCCATCTCATTTCTTCAGCTACTATCATACCTCTCAACTGTCCAGATATTCAGAGAATGTCCATATTTTTGATTCATATCCTGGGTCTATTCCTCATAAAATTTGTGGTCTTTAGGCAAATCATTGAGGACTGAAGTCATTAAATACTACTAAATAATGGCAGACATTTGAGTTTCAGACTTCATACCCTTTAGAAAATAGATAATAATGCAAAACCTGTCACTCTAACGTCTTTTTAAATTTACAGGAGCAATATTTAAAATCTATCTCTATTTTTGGGTCTTTGTCCCCACATTATTTCTGGCTTTGTCCAGATTTATTGCACCAAGAGGTTGAGTGGTATGCTATGCATTTTTATCAAGTGTTGCAGGACAAAACCTTTCTTGAAAGTGGAAAATATTATTTATTTATTATCCCCTATTGGCCAGGTTAGTCCCACTAGACTTGGCCCACTTTTCATGAGAGATACAAGGTAATACTAATACCACAAAGGGAAATTTGGCCAAGGTATCAGGGTACTACCACTGTTGTTTTGAGTCTTGATGCAGAGAAAGCATTTGACAGAGTAAGCTGGGATTTTATGAGCAAGGCGATGGAAGTATTTGCATTCCCCGATAAAATTATAAGGTTGATTAGGAGGATATATGAGGGATCAGAGGTGAAAATTAAAGTGGGGGTCCTCTTTCCCCTTTGTTATTTGCATTATATTTGAATCATTGGCAAAAAAAAAATAAGGGGCTCAGAAATTCAAGAATATAATTGGTATGGTAGTCAAGAAAAGCAAAGAAAAGTCTTTATTTTCATATGATATTATTTTATACCTAATAAAACCAGAAAAGGACAACTCAGTGTTATGGAACATTTTGAGACAGTTCCAAGTAATTTTGGGATACAAAATCAATAAAGCTAAAACAAAGGCAACCGCTGTAAACTATGTACCCAGACACAAATTGGTTCAGCAATATTCATATTTATGGGGACATGATAAAATGAAGTACTTAGGAATATGGGTTAAAATGATTCTGTTATGGCACAAACTGAGAAATTGGAAGCTCTGTTTGTTAGATGTGGCTAGCAAGATACAAGCAGTTACAACATTTTTGTTCCCTTTAGTTTTATACAGAAGTCAGGCATATTTTTATCAACCAGAGGAGAAGTAGTGGATAGCAATTTGTAAAGAGCTGAAGGATTTTATCTGGGAGGGGAAGATGGCAAGAGTCAAGTGGGATAGCTGATTCTTCCAATAAAGCAAGGTGGTTTGGGATTACCTGATTTGAGTGGTGTATTTCAGAGCTACACATTTAACACTTCTATACATATCACAAGCAGAAAGCTATAATTCAAAGTGGAAAGAGATGATGACAAAATGGGGAGGGGGCACAAGAAACAAGGAGAGACTGGGATTTTGGATATAGATCCTTAAGGAGAATAACAATAATCATACAGAATATTATATTCATAAAGTAGCAATAAGTATTCTAAGAACTAATCCAACAAGGGAATAGAGAAAATAGATTTTGCCGATAGGGATGGCTGCAATTAGGGATACAGACAATTGGCAAAATGGGGCTAGAATTTATTGGAAAAACTGACAAAGGAACCAAGTAATTGGGAGCAAATAATTATAGAGGAAAGGTAACAGAATGGGATGAGACAGAGAATTTATTTTGATGGCAGGCTAGAGATCACCTTCCCTATCAAGGATTAATATCAGAACAATGACATAGATAAAGAAATAGGGGGATCCTTTGCAAAAGACGAGCACTGGTAGAGTTTTTAGTAAAATTTAGAACAGAAACTGATGTTAAAAAAGGCATAATTAGTAGTGCATATAACATATTGCATGATAACTATAGTAATTAATCAGAGGAGGTTAGGAAGGACTGGGAAGAGAAAGACTGCATAAGCAATTCACAAAGAAACAATGGGGTGATATACTGTATGGCTCCCAAATATGCAACAAAGTCTCAAAGATGTAGGATCTTTGCTTGAAAGTGTTTACATAGATATTTTTATACCCCAAGGTGACTCCAAACAATTTTTCCTCAGGTAAATAGCAACTGTTAGGGGTAAGATGGGGAAGAAAGAGGTAACTGGGAACATATACTCTGGGAGTGTAATGAGTTGGCAGATTTTAAAAAATTCTCTGCAGACTTTTCTATCAGAAGTACCAGGTGAGCAAATTGGTATTACTAAGGAAATTATTCTTTTGAGCTATGATACAGAATTGGAATTGCCTAGACATATTAAGACCTTGCTGAGACTAATTATGGTGGCTGCCAAAAAAGCAATTAGTAAAAAATGGAAATCAAAGTCTAAATCAACTGTACTAGAAGTAGTAAATATATTAACAGTGATAAAACAACTGGAAATGGGATCTTTAGACAAAGACAGCAGCAAATTACATAGAAAAAAGGGGAATTGTGGGAACAATAGAAGCAGAATAACTTTTTGAGAAGGAATGTGGTTTAAAAGAGGGCAGTATTTGAATAAGCTATGTCGTGTTTGATTGAGAATGACTGGATAGATTATAAGTGATGTATAATGTTTGCAACTAAAATATGTCAATATGGTTTGTTTTCATTTATATAAATGCACGATTGTCTATGTCATAAGTGATAATTCAATAAAGTTGTTTCTTGTTAAAAAAAAGGCATAATGGAACCTCCCCTACTTTATTAGCATATGGGGGTGCAATTTCCAGTCACACTTCCTCTTTCTGATCTGGGAGCGAAGGTGGCTCAGAGAAGCAGAGAGATGCAGTATGGAGGAAAACATTGCAAATGAGACTGGAAGTGGAAGTAAAGAGGGAGAAGTGATGGTCAAGGCAGTCGAGCCTTCATAAAAAAGCTTATTTTCAATGAAGGAGATCATGATAGCAGAGGAGCAGAAGAAAAACGAGAGTGCAGTGTTTCAGGAGGAGGAGAAGAGTGATATCAAGATGTTATTCCAGCAAAAGATGTTTCAGGGTGAAGGAGAGTCGAATGTGGATTGTTTTGTTACAAGCCTTCAGTCAGGAGGATTGCTGGATGTGTATTTAAAGAATTTGATCAAAGTGAGCTGGTGAGCAAAAAAGCTGCATTGAGGGGAGAAATAATGGACAGAATACAGGAGGAGGAAGCAGTAGAAATAAGGCAGAAAAAAAGAATGCACACGCACAAACTGTGAAAGGAGGAGAAAAAAGGAGGAAAGGAAATTGGAAGTAAGAAGAAAATATGTAAGAATAAGGAAAGGAAATTGGAAGTAAGAAGAAAATATGTAAGAATAAGTACCAAGGCAGAAAAAGAACTAGACAGGTATGAAATGTGAGACAGTGTCATATCACCACTGGGTATTGAACCCAGAGAGTTAAGAGCATTTATTCATATTAATAACGACTCTTGTTGTGACATGTATTGTGAGAAGGCATGGTATATGGAGAATTTTTTAGAGCAGTATGAAAGAAAAAAGAATGATAATCTGTGGAACGTATATATGATACAGACACTTAACAGAGAAGCAAAAAAGAGAATGTATACAGTTTCACATAGAAGTTGAGACACTTTAAGAGACTATTTAAAAACTTTGTGTAGAGAAGTAATGGATGTTACAAAGATTTATGACAACAGAGGTTTAGGGACTGATGGCTGGGAATATGGAGTGATTACAAATGCAAAATGTAAAAATAAGATGTGTGCCTAGTTTAATTAAAGTGGAAGGGAACAGATGGTTGTTGAAATATTCGGGGCAACCAAAGACATTTTTCTGAAGCAAAAATGACCATTTAATTAATAATTGTGATAAAAGAAAATGTTTTATTTGTGGCAAAGCTGGTCATGAAGCAAAAAATGTGAATTGAAATGTATGAAATGTGAAAAGGTAGGACATTCATGGATGGATTAGATGGAAAAGAAAATAAATACACAGGAAGGGAATTAAGTTAAAGCAAATTAGATGTAAGAGAAGATAATATAGAAAATTTACAAAAGAAAAATGAGAAAGATCCTACAGTAGAAATAAAGGAGATAAAGGAAAATATAAGAGAAGAAGTAGAAAAAAAGAAGTAAGTAATTCAAGTGAAGAGGGGGAAGAAAAATTGATGTGAATTAAAAGCAAAAGAAATTCAATTGGAAAAAGTGTGAAAGATAGAAAACATACATTTAAAATATAGGAACAGGAGAAAACAAGAAAGGAAAAGGGTAAATAATATAATATTTGTTAATAGAGTGATAATCTTATCTATAAATGTGAACAGTATTAAGAATGTAAGGAGAAGATTAGGGTATTAGAGTGATGTAAATTATTGGATATGGATATCATAATATTAATAGATATAAGAATTTTGACAGAAGAAGAAAGAATACAAGTTAACAAGCTATGGGAAGGAAAAATAACATGGAATATAGGAGAAGAAAGATTTTTCAGCAATAGCAATTCTAAGTAAAGAAAATTGAGAAATGTTAGACTTCACATTAGTAATTCTAGGAAGAGTGTTAATTGGGGATATACAATGGAATAGTCAAGTATACAGGACTGTGACATTATATGTACATATACAAAAGTAAAGAGAAATAATGTTTAAGAAAATTCTTAATTATGTTAGTATCAACATACAAACTATATTAGCAGGAGATTTTAATTGTGACCTAAGACATAGGCAAAAGAAGGATGTGATTTCAAAGTTAAGTCAGAAATAATAAAAAGTGGTAAAATGTATTTATGGGATAATAAGTAGTAGACTTATAAAAGAGGTAGCTTGAAAACAGAAATTGACTATTTTATACCATCAGATCATTTAAAAATATTTCACAAAGCTATAAACATTGCAGTTTTTTTAAATCATTTAGCAATTTGGATAGGCGGTCAAGATAAGGAAAGATATATTAAGGTAGGCAGAGGTATTAAAAGATTAAATGAAGTAGAATTGAATGAAGATACAAGAAGAATAATTTTACAATTATAGGTAGATTTCATAGATATAAGGAGTTTTTACAAAAATTGGATAAGCTGGTGGATAGCTTTAGAAGAAAAATATAAAAAAAGTTTTTGGAATGGCAAAAGTCAAAAAGAAAACTATATAGCAATAAATATAAAGACATTAGTAATCAAAATTTTACAGATATAATAAATAATAAAGAAGAATGTATAGAAAAGCAATATCTATCTTTTTCTCTCTCTCTCCCTCGCTATATATATATATATATATATATATATATATATATATATATATAATATATATATATATATATATACATATATATAGGTTCACTTTATAATTTTGAAATACTGAAATCCAGAATTACAGTATCCCGAAATTATAAAGTCTAACCTTTAAAATTGCAAAAGTGCATAATCATGACCCTGAAAATTTTGAATTTGCAGTTATGGCTTTACGGTGCGTTACGTGCGGTGTTGTGAATGGATGGTGTCCGGTGTTGTGTGTGGATTTAGGTGTAATTTAAGGTAAGTGAGTGTTTTATAAGGATTTTGTGTGGGAGTTTGAGTGTGTGTGAATGTGTTTGTCAGTTGTATGTGTGGGTTAGGGTAGGTAGGTGAAAGTATGGGTGTGTAAGTGTTGGATGTGTTGCTGTTTGTTTATGTGTGATGTTTGTGTGTGTGCGGACTGTAGAATGTGTGGTTGTGAGTTTCCTTTCTGTGTCTGTACAATCTCGGAGTTAGTATATATAAGTAGGGGAGTATAGGTTTGTTTGTTTGTGTTTTTGTGTTTGTGTGTGTTTTGTTGTGTGGTGTATGGTGTGTTTCTGTTAGTGATTTTGTGTTTCATGATTTTGTAGTTTTGGGATTTGGGACATTCGACTTTATGGTTTCAAAATACTGAAATTCAGGATTTCAGTATTTTGAGATTATAAAGTGAACCTATATATATATATATATATATATATATATATATATATATATATATATATATGAAATGAATCATGAAAAGACTGAAAGGATATTATTTAAACAAAAATATTTTAAAAAGGCAAAAAAAAAGAAGAAGCTCCTTATTTAAGTAAGGTTTCAAAGGAAAATAATAGAATAATAAGACGCTTACGAGATGAGGAAGTTAAGACAGTAAAAACACAGAAAGAAATAATGCAAGCTATAAGAACCTATATTATGAAAACATCTGTTAGAAATTAAAATAAAAGAAAGTATAAATCTAACTTTAAAAAATTAGGTAATGAAGATAATAAGGAAATGCAAAAGAAGATCACTACATTCGAACTGGAAAAGGTTTTGAAAACAGCAAACTTAGAAGTCACGACAGGAACAGATGGAGTAGAATATATGATGTAGAAAAATTTGAATGAATGGCAAGAAAAATATTTAGTAGAGGTCTTTACTGAATGGTTAGAAAAAGGGATACAAGATGAAAAAATATGTATGGGTGTAATGAAATTTGTATGGAAGAAGAGAGGTAAAACAGATATAAAGAACTGGAGACCTATAGTATTAAATAATGTTGATTATAGGATATTTATGAAAATATTACAAAACAGAATGGAGGGTAAAGTAAATAAGTTGCTGAATGAAACAATGTTTGCAACAAAAGGGAAAGGAGTACAAGAACTCTTAATGATAAGAGAAACAGTAGAAGAGGTTATAATAAGAAACATGGAAACAAAAGTCTTAATAGGAGATGTTAGTAAAGCTTTTGATAAAATACAACATGCAATGTTGTGGGAAATTTTAGAAATATATAAGTTAAGCAAGAAAATAATGAATGTTTTAAGATTAGTGTATAGTAAAATAAAGCAAAATTGGTTATTAGTGGTTGGTTACATGAGAAAGTAAAAATAAAAAGTGGCATAAAACAATGGTGTCTAGTAAGTAGTACATTGTTCGCACTAATAATGAATGGAATTTTTAATGAAGTAAGTGTAACATTAAAGGATGTTAGATATTGTACAACAGAAGGAATATGGATTCCAGCAATGGTTTCATTTGCAGATGATTTATTATTAGTAACTAAGAATGAAGAAGGGATGAAAACAGCTATTAAGACATTCAAAAAGAAATTAAAAGTGTTAGGTTTAAATATTAATGAGTCAAAAAGTAAAGCACTAGGTTTTTCAGGTATAATAAAAATTATTCAATTTAATAATGAAGAGATAGAAATTCTAGGATTAAAGTTTGGTAATAAGCAACAGAGGTTAATACAATGGAGAAATATGTTAAAATAAGAAATATTTCCTTGTTCTGGTGAATATTTAAACTTACATACAGGAAAACCTTATTTACTGATTCAGTAATATTAGGAAAAATAGTTCATTTGGCAAGTGTTTTTTATACCAAATGAATTTGAAAAAGAATTATTGTCTATATGGTTTGTTTTTATATGGGTTCAAGATTAAAGCCAATCAGCAGAGGAATTCTTTATGTTTCTAAAAAAGAAGGAGGATAAGGAGGATTGGGTTTAATAAATCCAACTGTACCTGTAGCATCATCAGATTTATACAAAATACTAGCTTGGATGAAAGAAAATTAATTAAGACTGGCAGTAGA
This sequence comes from Protopterus annectens, assembly GCF_019279795.1. Classification (NCBI taxonomy): domain Eukaryota; kingdom Metazoa; phylum Chordata; order Ceratodontiformes; family Protopteridae; genus Protopterus; species Protopterus annectens. Next base: position 1,182,426,080 of record NC_056746.1, on the reverse strand, counting down.
TATAATAAAAGGAAATTATAGAGATATCTGGGAAAAACTTGAGCAGCTTAAATGAAGTAAAGGTATGATGGACACAGAAATGAGAGTATATCAAGAAAAAAATATTATTATGGAAGACTGGTATAAACAATATAGGAAAGAATAGAAAGGAATGGTATGAAAAGATTATGGCAAAATGTTATTATATTTTTCCATGGAAGAATTTAAAGGATAAAAAATAAAGGCGGTAAAAGAAAAAATGAATATATGTATGAAATATCTTGAATGTACAGATTTTTTTATGGAGATTATCCATAAATAAGCTTTAGGTAAAGGCGAATATGCCATACAAAAGAATAGAGGAAATAATTTGTTTGTATTGTGGAGAGGTGAAAACTACAAAACGTGTTCATGAAATGTGATAGAGTGAAGCAATTATGGAAACAAATATATGAAAAAGAATGTATATATGTATTGAAAAATATGAATTTGGATATGATAGAATATAGTTATTATGAAAATGTAAAGCAAAAAGAGGTGAATAAATGGGATGAAAAGTTGTTTTGTATGATATGGATTATATGGAATGAGAGGTTAAATTAAATAAGATGTAATGGAAAATGGTCATTGTCAGAGATTTAAAAAAATAAGATTTTATTTATGAAAAAAACAGTGGTGGCATTAAAAATGTGAAAAATATAAAGTAAAATGTAAAGCGATTGTATATCATGTTTAGTGTGAATTTTACATAAAGAGCCCCTACTCTTTTCAATAGGTACAGTGGGATCTTTTATATCTACGTGAGCAACCACTAACTCAAGCAGGTGAGGCCTCAGTTTAATATCTCATCTGAAGGATGATACACTCAGGAGTGCAACACACCCCCTATGCTGCATTGCAGTAACTATCAATCTAACTAGTGCAGAAATAGACCCCACAACTTTCAGCAGGAAAGGCAACTGTACCATTGTGTGGTGAGCCTGTCATTTTACTGTGCATGACCACAAAGAAGGCACATTCATGCATTTCACTTGACCTTTCAAATTACATTACATATTAAGGGAGCTTCAGTCACTGTAAATCTTTTTAAACATATGATCTCATATTTTTAACATGCTATATATGACGCCATAAGCTAATGGACTACTGCACTGATAATGCATACACTGTACAGGATGGCAAACACATTTTTTTCTTTGGCAGAAGTTTAATTTTTATACCATATTATTTGATGAGGCAAGCCTATATGAAAACCATGTTGAAAATTTGAAATAAAAATGTTGCATACTACTGATGTAAGCTTGGCATTATTTGAAGAATGGGCAGACGAAAGCGCTTATTCTGTTGAAATTGTTTTATATTTGTGATTAAAGTAATTGTGGTCTGTTTACACGGAATTTTTTTGTTTTTGGTGGATTATTTGAAGAATGCAATACAACTTGGACAGTCTTTAAAACATGGCCTTCAGTCTTACAATATAAACAAATCACTATATCAAAATGATAGGTATCATCTTTTCATGCCCAAATAAAGATGTTTTTCAACCTCAAAAAATATATTTTCTTTCACTGTACAATATCACATTTTGAGAAAGACATGAAAATATTTTGTACTTTTATTCACACGGTATTGCCAAAAGCAATATACAGAAAATCTAGGGGAACAATATCAAAAAACTACAGACATTATTATCCTGCATTTAATGTGTTTAATACAGCTATGTAAGTTCATTTTGACTTCTTTGGGACATTTTATAGTCATGACAGTGGTTAGTTGACTTAAAAAAATATTTGTAGATTATGTTCACAACAGAAGGTCATAAAATGCAGTGATGAATATATGGAGAAACTAAGAAATCTTACAAATGCGCCAATTCAGAAAAGATTGAACACAAGCTCATAAATGACAATTTTTAAATATTTTGATCCTAAACTTACAAAAGAGAAGTTCATTAGAAAACCCAGCAACAGAATACTTGCTGTATTAAGAGCCAGGACATTTTTATTGCTTAAAAGCAATTTGAAATTATCTGTATGCTGTTATTGTCTAAATAAAATTTCAGAGTAGTCTGCATTATAGATCACAGTGGATAGGGAGGGGCAGTAAAATAATGTGGAATAAAACTAGAATAAAACCTTGAAACCTGTTAATGTTACAAGTCCACATGTAATATAGATATTTGATGCCAGACATTGTTAAACAACATTTTAGTGAACCTTTATTACTGGGACAGTGATGTTTAGAATATAATATTGTCATCCCTCTTTTTATTATAAGCTAGAATTAGCTTTTGTATTACATTCGGGCAGCATCTTAGTACTTCATCCACCTCCATCTCTATGAAAGAACACTTCCTTATGCCTCCCGTAAGCTAACATGTTTTCAAATGAGGTCTCTAAAGCAGTGCACAATATTACAGATCAATTTTTTTTCTAACTGTATAGAGAGTTAATAACTTTTAGTTTTGCATTTCTGATGTCTATTTGTGTATATTTCAGTATTTTTGCAGCCTTCATTCCTATTTCCTCACACTGCTTGTTAACCTTTTGGACATTTACCATAGTAACCTCTTTGCACTACATACTCAAGAAAGTCTGCTCTTCAAATTTGCCCTTAGAACTAACCGGTTTCTCAGCAGTAGCACTAAAATCTGAATCCCTGTGACTAGCACTTTCTCTAAAATCTGCTGGAAAGCACTAGGAAGCCTTAAACTGATAGAAGCACTCAATTCTCCTTGTTAATAAGGAGAAATTAATTGTAAGCACTAAACAGCCCATAATTGCAAAGTACATTGCCAATGTTAAGGGAAAACAGCTCTTGTACTTTAAAAAAGAAACACCGAACCAGGCATGTCCAAGGGTCAGCTTCCATGGTTTCTCCCATCCACCTGGTGAATCTGGGCATACTGGAGCAATGCAGCAATTGCCTCATGTACACAGACAGCCCTCTCTTCCTACCACCCAGCACTGCAGCCTGCGAGAGATGCACTTACATAGCCAAACTTGAAGCAAAGCTCTCTCCAGCCAAGATTGTGCTAGACAGTCAAGAGGAGAAGATCAACACTTGCACTACACCTCAAGCAACACATAGCCCTTCAAAACTCATAGCACCAACATCCACACATACTAACACTATACCCACTTATGTGGTGGCCCTTAACATTAACCTGCCTAAGCAACAAGAACCTCCGAAGCTGAAATGCAAACAAACTCCAATCACAACCTAAGTGACACATAGCTCAAAACACCAGCGTGCCGCCAAACAACAGCCCCTAAGGCAAGACAACGTACACTTTAGTCATAGGTGACTCTATAGTCAGGCACACTGACGTCCCACTCACCTGGCTGAACAAGGAGAAAATTACTGTCAGCTGCCTGTCAGGTGCCAGGATCTGCCACATAACGCATGCATTCAAGTCACTCCACAACAAGTACAAATACGACTCTGTCATTGTCCATGTTGGAGTCAATGACTTGAGACGTACCTCCCTGCACTACATGAAAAGAGACATGGAAGAGTTCTCGAATCATGTGGCCCAGGCAGGTATGACCCTAGCCCTGAGCAGTATCCTGCCTTTACCCAGAATGATACCACAGTATAAGGACAAAATGACTGACTTCAAAAATTGGCTAAATTTCTGGTGTCATTCAAAGGGGATCCAATATCTGTCTGCCTGGGACGACATGATCGACAAACCACGATGCTTTGCCAGTGAGGTCTGCACCTGTCGCCCCTGGGTTTCAGGTTACTGGCTAAGATTCTTGCCACCCCTATAGTGCCTTTTTTTGGCAAGGCTCAAAGGATAAAACCACCACTGTAACAGATATAAGCATGCAAAATCTGAATGTAATGCTCCTCAATGCTAGAAGTCTAAACCTCAAAATGCACTCTCTTGAGGCACTACTAAAAATGGAGAAAATCGATATCTGTGCAGTAACTGAGACCTGGTTCAAGGCTCCAGAGAGCACCCCTGCAATACTAAGATACAACTCTTACCACACTTTTCGGCCACCAAACCAGGACCGAAGCACTAAAGGTGGAGGAGTGTCCCTATTCACCAAGGATATTCACACCTCCAGACTAGTTGCCCAACACAATGCATCTGAAATTCTACAGGTGCAACTAACACTAGGTAAGACTGCAATCCAAATTATAGCTTGCTACAGATCCCCCACCATGCCCCAAGATTCTCAGTACACCTTTCTAAACATACTTGATAATATTAAGATACAACCAAATGCCCTAATACTGGGTGATTTCAACTACCCTGCCATTAATTGGGAGAACTACTTGGGTACCAACACCTTTGCCCAACGGTTCTTGGAATTCATAAATTCCAGCGCCCTGGACCAACTAATCCATAGTCCCACCAGGGGCTCAAATATCCTAGATCTGGTCATTACCAACATGGAAGATCGATGCTCTACACCAGTGGTCACCCCCTCGTTGGTCAGGTCTAACCATAAGCTAATCACCCTTGACATCCACATCCCACCCCCCACCCCCCAGTAGGGAAACCTCCATAAAAAACTTCTCCAAAGCCAACTTCATGTTACTCAAGTCAGAAGTGACAAACTTCATGACACCCATGCAGATGGGAACTGGAAGTTCAACCACTGAATCCTACACTAAGGCACTATATGAGCACATCCACTCATGCATGAACCATGCCATTCCAAACAGAACCAAGACGGTCTCCTCCAAAAAAAAAGGAACCCAATCTGGTAGTCCCTTGCCATAAACAAACTATACAACAGAAGGAAGAAACTGTTGCAGAAAAGAGGAAAATCCCAAGATGCAAAAAACTCCCTTACCAGCCTCAGTAAGAAGCTGAGATCTCTCATAAAATCATCCAAAGCTAGTTAAGAAAATAAAATTGCCAAAAAATTCCAAGGACAACCACAAGGCATTCTATAGTTATGTCAAGAATCTAAATGGCAATGCTCAGATATGCTCTGAGCTACAACAGAATGGCATTAAATATACTGATCCCAAGGATATTGCCAATATCCTGGCAGATCGATTCAGTGCCAACTTCACCCCCTAAATGGCCCATCTCAATACCAGAAGATTGCCAAATTCTGGTAATAACGGCCACACAGGTAGAAACTGCACTCTCCAAAGCTAAGAATACAGCATTCATGGGACCAGATGACATCCTGGGCTGTGTACTACATGAACTACAAAATGAAATGGCACCTCACCTAAGTGTCATGTTTAATCATAGTCTCACCTCAGGCTTCATGTCCAGTGAGTGGCGCACAGCTACAGTTATCCCACTCCACAAGTGGGGATCCACCTTGGATCCCGGGAACTATTGTCCCATCAGTCTGATGAGCCTGATCTGCAAAGCCATGGAACGCATTATCATAGAACTTATAAACAAAGACATTGGCAACCTTCAAACACTGGACCCCACCCAGTTTGGTTTCATAAAGGGCCGATCTTGTCTCTTCAACCTGATTGACTTCTTCAAATCAGTCTCCAGAGCCATGGACGAGGGTAAGGCGGTCCACACCGCCTATCTGGACATCGCCAAGGCCTTTGACACCATTCCCCCACTCTGGAATCAGAGATAAACTTACTAAGCTGGGCATTAATCCCTACGTCACTCGATGGGTTGCCAACTGGTCTTACTGACAGAACCCACACTGTAAAAGTAGCCGACTCAAAATCCAGCTCCAGACAAGTGACAAGTGGAGTACTTCAGGGTTCAGTCCTGGGACAGCTTTTATTCGGCATCTACTTCTCTGAAGTACAGACCAGCACTAAGGGACTCTGGCTAACAAAGTTTGCAGATGACTGCAAACTAGGAGCCATTATTGAATCCCCAAATGATGTGGATATTCTACAAAAGGACCTTACAGAAACAGATGCTTGGTGCCAGGGCCATGGGCTCAAGCTCAATGCCAAGAAATGTATAGTTATCCCTTTTGGGAAAAAACATGTACCCATGAATTACCACATAAGTGGCAGTACACTAAACACCAAAAGTGTGATAACGGACTTAGGGACACAGGTAGACAGTGGTCTCACTTTCAATAACCACATAGCCACAACAGTCAGGAAATCCTTCTATGTTTCACACCTCATGACTAAGGGCTTTTCATTCAGAAAAAAGGAGGTCAATGTCCCACTGTACTCATCCCTCATTAGACCCATTATAGAATACAATGCCCCATTTGGTATGTACCTCACAAGATATCTGCAACAACTGGAAAGGCCACAGAAATACCTCACTAAAAGAATCACAGGTCTCAAGCAGATGCCCTATGCTAACCGTCAAAAAATACTCCAGCTATACTCTGTCGCATATCGCTTACTCAGAGGTGATCTCTGCTTAACATAGAAGGCCATGTCAAGTCAAACCCAGTGCTGTTGGACAAGATACACTTAAAGAAATCCCAATCCCTCAGAGCTACACACTCCAGGGATATAAATCTGGTCATCATAATGAGCAAAACATGCTGGAGGGATAGGTTCCTGATCCAGAGACTCACCATACTCCAGAATAGACTGCCCATACATGTCAAGCTGAGCGCCTCTTTGGTCCTCATCAAATGGAACCTTGATGATTGGATGGGAGATAGGAATTTCACCCCATGGATCACGTCAGTCACCCCTGCTAGACAGGGGACCAGGAAAGTAAATATTCTCGTAAGAAATAGCCAGGGAATTGATATGGCTAGGCTTGTATAGGCCCTAGGGCCAATAGCCTAGTACCAGCCTATGAACCTATGAACCTATTTCCTAAGTCTATATGTGTTTGTTTGTTTAATTTTCATTTTTTTGCATCTAATAAACCTGCCATGTTTACTGCACACTTGCAGGCTTGCCAATTTTTTTCTCATATTTTCTAAACATTTTTGTGTACCAGCTGTCTCATTTAAATGTTGTGTTATCAGGAAGTAAAAAGACTAACTTTTCCTTCTTGTGCACCTGCAATTTTGCCCCACCAATGTTTTACCCACAATACAACTCAAGCACCTACTCTAAATCTAACTGATGTGTTCATTATTCTAATGTATAACTGCTTAATCCAATTTAGGGTTATGACATGCTAGAACCTCTCCCAGAAGTTGGGAATACTTCAGGAAATAACAAGGACATCCTGACTTTCCTTAATAGACAGCATTCATACAAATAAATACAGAAACATAGGGATGAGTTGCAGTATCCAGTAAAAAATACATTGCCTATTACTGAAAGTGAAGGAAACCAGAACCTGGAAGAAACTCACTCACACACACACACACACACACACACACACACACACACGCACGCACGCACGCACACACACACACACACACACACACACACACACACACACACACACACACACACACACACACACACGCACACACACACACACACACACACACACACACACACACACACACACACACACACACACACACACACACACACACACACACACACACACACACACACACTGGACAGCATGCCAGCTTCACAAAGACATTACCCAATACCAAAATGGGACCCTGGTCATGGATCTGTGAGGCAATGACAGCAGTATCAATTGTGTTGCAGATCTAGAAACCTACTTTAGTGGTTGGTCACTATCAGTTGTGCCACAGATTTGGAAACATAATTTGGTGGTAAGCACAAAACACTTGTTCATGTAGTTTGCTCATTTCCGTTCCCAGTGAATTAGCTGTAGATCATAGTTAAAGTGAAGTGTAATGCTTGTCACTCCACTATACATATGCAGTAAATGCTCAATATCAGCATCAAACATTTTTAATTTCAATTTTCATACTATTTTGACTACATAACCTCCTTCTAAAGGGTGTGTTTCCTGTACACGCCATTTCCTCTGTGAAAAAATGCTTCCTCACATTGCCCTAAGCATTCCACCTTTTTAGTTCAGATTGTGACAAGTTGGGCCAAGCAGGACAAAAAGAGGTATATACAAGCTGCTTTTTATTTTTATTTTATTTATTTATTTGTTTTTTTATTAAAAATTATTTTAACAGTGTTCCATTGCCTTGACAATATACAATTGTTGCTTCAATCAGGATAAGAGTCACAAGAATGTGAAGAATGTTAGGGCAAGGCCAGTACTTACTTAGCTCTGCAGCACAGAAACATCCCAACACACTTGTCATCAGGGAAATCCCATGTGATGTTGCAAGAAACTGTCTTATTTCCTACTTCTTTAGTTTCAAAACAATTAATCTACTTTGGTAGACAGCTCAGTCCTTCAGCTGCCTTAATGGCAGAATAAGGACCATGTATACTCTTTTAAGTTAATAATTTGCAAAGTTATTATTTTGCATTTGAAGCCAATAATCTTCCTCTTGCATACCGCGTGACTCTGAGTAAGCGCTTTTCTTCTGTATGCATCTGAGACTCTCCAGTAAAATGAACTTGAATTTTCTAAAGGGTCATACAATTAAATAAATTACTACCACTAATAATAATAATAACAACAACAATAAAGACATAGAGTAGATTAAAAGAGCTATTGGATTTACATAAGTAATTCCATCTTGCTTTTCTTCTGTATGCATCTGAGACTCTCCAGTAAAATGAACTTGAATTTTCTAAAGGGTCATACAATTAAATAAATTACTACTACTAATAATAATAATAATAACAACAACAATAAAGACATAGAGTAGATTAAAAGAGCTATTGGATTTACATAAGTAATTCCATCTTGTTTCTCCTCGGGGCCAACATCTGTTTTTATTTATTTTTTTAATAAAGTTTACTTATCATGGAGGATACCCAATCCTTAGTGTCATTGTACATACCTTAAGCTTGTTATTTTCTTAAATGAGCACTAGAGGGCAACTTTTCCTCAGTGCCTAATTGTTTATTTAATCTTACAAAGGTGTACATTTGATGGGTCATGCCGTTTCTTATACATCACTTAAGTGAAATAAAATAACTAGGCTAAATTTACTCTTTTTGGTTTTTACATGAAGACATGAAAGTGGTTTGTAATATAATCCTTACCCACCCCATCATCTGACCAACCCATTATGTACCCAGCCATCTCATTTCTTCAGCTACTATCATACCTCTCAACTGTCCAGATATTCAGAGAATGTCCATATTTTTGATTCATATCCTGGGTCTATTCCTCATAAAATTTGTGGTCTTTAGGCAAATCATTGAGGACTGAAGTCATTAAATACTACTAAATAATGGCAGACATTTGAGTTTCAGACTTCATACCCTTTAGAAAATAGATAATAATGCAAAACCTGTCACTCTAACGTCTTTTTAAATTTACAGGAGCAATATTTAAAATCTATCTCTATTTTTGGGTCTTTGTCCCCACATTATTTCTGGCTTTGTCCAGATTTATTGCACCAAGAGGTTGAGTGGTATGCTATGCATTTTTATCAAGTGTTGCAGGACAAAACCTTTCTTGAAAGTGGAAAATATTATTTATTTATTATCCCCTATTGGCCAGGTTAGTCCCACTAGACTTGCGTCCACTTTTCATGAGAGATACAAGGTAATACTAATACCACAAAGGGAAATTTGGCCAAGGTATCAGGGTACTACCACTGTTGTTTTTGAGTCTTGATGCAGAGAAAGCATTTGACAGAGTAAGCTGGGATTTTATGAGCAAGGCGATGGAAGTATTTGCATTCCCCGATAAAATTATAAGGTTGATTAGGAGGATATATGAGGGATCAGAGGTGAAAATTAAAGTGGGGGTCCTCTTTCCCCTTTGTTATTTGCATTATATTTGAATCATTGGCAAAAAAAAAATAAGGGGCTCAGAAATTCAAGAATATAATTGGTATGGTAGTCAAGAAAAGCAAAGAAAAGTCTTTATTTTCATATGATATTATTTTATACCTAATAAAACCAGAAAAGGACAACTCAGTGTTATGGAACATTTTGAGACAGTTCCAAGTAATTTTGGGATACAAAATCAATAAAGCTAAAACAAAGGCAACCGCTGTAAACTATGTACCCAGACACAAATTGGTTCAGCAATATTCATATTTATGGGGACATGATAAAATGAAGTACTTAGGAATATGGATTAAATTGGATTCTGTTATGGCACAAACTGAGAAATTGGAAGCTCTGTTTGTTAGATGTGGCTAGCAAGATACAAGCAGTTACAACATTTTTGTTCCCTTTAGTTTTATACAGAAGTCAGGCATATTTTTATCAACCAGAGGAGAAGTAGTGGATAGCAATTTGTAAAGAGCTGAAGGATTTTATCTGGGAGGGGAAGATGGCAAGAGTCAAGTGGGATAGCTGATTCTTCCAATAAAGCAAGGTGGTTTGGGATTACCTGATTTGAGTGGTGTATTTCAGAGCTACACATTTAACACTTCTATACATATCACAAGCAGAAAGCTATAATTCAAAGTGGAAAGAGATGATGACAAAATGGGGAGGGGGCACAAGAAACAAGGAGAGACTGGGATTTTGGATATAGATCCTTAAGGAGAATAACAATAATCATACAGAATATTATATTCATAAAGTAGCAATAAGTATTCTAAGAACTAATCCAACAAGGGAATAGAGAAAATAGATTTTGCCGATAGGGATGGCTGCAATTAGGGATACAGACAATTGGCAAAATGGGGCTAGAATTTATTGGAAAAAACTGACAAAGGAACCAAGTAATTGGGAGCAAATAATTATAGAGGGAAAGGTAACAGAATGGGATGAGACAGAGAATTTATTTTGATGGCAGGCTAGAGATCGCCTTCCCTATCAAGGATTAATATCAGAACAATGACATAGATAAAGAAATAGGGGGATCCTTTGCAAAAGACGAGCACTGGTAGAGTTTTTAGTAAAATTTAGAACAGAAACTGATGTTAAAAAAGGCATAATTAGTAGTGCATATAACATATTGCATGATAACTATAGTAATTAATCAGAGGAGGTTAGGAAGGACTGGGAAGAGAAAGACTGCATAAGCAATTCACAAAGAAACAATGGGGTGATATACTGTATGGCTCCCAAATATGCAACAAAGTCTCAAAGATGTAGGATCTTTGCTTGAAAGTGTTTACATAGATATTTTTATACCCCAAGGTGACTCCAAACAATTTTTCCTCAGGTAAATAGCAACTGTTAGGGGTAAGATGGGGAAGAAAGAGGTAACTGGGAACATATACTCTGGGAGTGTAATGAGTTGGCAGATTTTAAAAAATTCTCTGCAGACTTTTCTATCAGAAGTACCAGGTGAGCAAATTGGTATTACTAAGGAAATTATTCTTTTGAGCTATGATACAGAATTGGAATTGCCTAGACATATTAAGACCTTGCTGAGACTAATTATGGTGGCTGCCAAAAAAGCAATTAGTAAAAAATGGAAATCAAAGTCTAAATCAACTGTACTAGAAGTAGTAAATATATTAACAGTGATAAAACAACTGGAAATGGGATCTTTAGACAAAGACAGCAGCAAATTACATAGAAAAAAGGGGAATTGTGGGAACAATAGAAGCAGAATAACTTTTTGAGAAGGAATGTGGTTTAAAAGAGGGCAGTATTTGAATAAGCTATGTCGTGTTTGATTGAGAATGACTGGATAGATTATAAGTGATGTATAATGTTTGCAACTAAAATATGTCAATATGGTTTGTTTTCATTTATATAAATGCACGATTGTCTATGTCATAAGTGATAATTCAATAAAGTTGTTTCTTGTTAAAAAAAAGGCATAATGGAACCTCCCCTACTTTATTAGCATATGGGGTGCAATTTCCAGTCACACTTCCTCTTTCTGATCTGGGAGCGAAGGTGGCTCAGAGAAGCAGAGAGATGCAGTATGGAGGAAAACATTGCAAATGAGACTGGAAGTGGAAGTAAAGAGGGAGAAGTGATGGTCAAGGCAGTCGAGCCTTCATAAAAAAGCTTATTTTCAATGAAGGAGATCATGATAGCAGAGGAGCAGAAGAAAACGAGAGTGCAGTGTTTCAGGAGGAGGAGAAGAGTGATATCAAGATGTTATTCCAGCAAAAGATGTTTCAGGGTGAAGGAGAGTCGAAGGTGGATTGTTTTGTTACAAGCCTTCAGTCAGGAGGATTGCTGGATGTGTATTTAAAGAATTTGATCAAAGTGAGCTGGTGAGCAAAAAAGCTGCATTGAGGGGAGAAATAATGGACAGAATACAGGAGGAGGAAGCAGTAGAAATAAGGCAGAAAAAAAGAATGCACACGCACAAACTGTGAAAGGAGGAGAAAAAAGGAGGAAAGGAAATTGGAAGTAAGAAGAAAATATGTAAGAATAAGGAAAGGAAATTGGAAGTAAGAAGAAAATATGTAAGAATAAGTACCAAGGCAGAAAAAGAACTAGACAGGTATGAAATGTGAGACAGTGTCATATCACCACTGGGTATTGAACCCAGAGAGTTAAGAGCATTTATTCATATTAATAACGACTCTTGTTGTGACATGTATTGTGAGAAGGCATGGTATATGGAGAATTTTTTAGAGCAGTATGAAAGAAAAAAGAATGATAATCTGTGGAACGTATATATGATACAGACACTTAACAGAGAAGCAAAAAAGAGAATGTATACAGTTTCACATAGAAGTTGAGACACTTTAAGAGACTATTTAAAAACTTTGTGTAGAGAAGTAATGGATGTTACAAAGATTTATGACAACAGAGGTTTAGGGACTGATGGCTGGGAATATGGAGTGATTACAAATGCAAAATGTAAAAATAAGATGTGTGCCTAGTTTAATTAAAGTGGAAGGGAACAGATGGTTGTTGAAATATTCGGGGCAACCAAAGACATTTTTCTGAAGCAAAATGACCATTTAATTAATAATTGTGATAAAAGAAAATGTTTTATTTGTGGCAAAGCTGGTCATGAAGCAAAAAATGTGAATTGAAATGTATGAAATGTGAAAAGGTAGGACATTCATGGATGGATTAGATGGAAAAGAAAATAAATACACAGGAAGGGAATTAAGTTAAAGCAGATTAGATGTAAGAGAAGATAATATAGAAAATTTACAAAAGAAAAATGAGAAAGATCCTACAGTAGAAATAAAGGAGATAAAGGAAAATATAAGAGAAGAAGTAGAAAAAAAAGAAGTAAGTAATTCAAGTGAAGAGGGGGAAGAAAAATTGATGTGAATTAAAAGCAAAAGAAATTCAATTGGAAAAAGTGTGAAAGATAGAAAACATACATTTAAAATATAGGAACAGGAGAAAACAAGAAAGGAAAAGGGTAAATAATATAATATTTGTTAATAGAGTGATAATCTTATCTATAAATGTGAACAGTATTAAGAATGTAAGGAGAAGATTAGGGGTATTAGAGTGATGTAAATTATTGGATATGGATATCATAATATTAATAGATATAAGAATTTTGACAGAAGAAGAAAGAATACAAGTTAACAAGCTATGGGAAGGAAAAATAACATGGAATATAGGAGAAGAAAGATTTTTCAGCAATAGCAATTCTAAGTAAAGAAAATTGAGAAATGTTAGACTTCACATTAGTAATTCTAGGAAGAGTGTTAATTGGGGATATACAATGGAATAGTCAAGTATACAGGACTGTGACATTATATGTACATATACAAAAGTAAAGAGAAATAATGTTTAAGAAAATTCTTAATTATGTTAGTATCAACATACAAACTATATTAGCAGGAGATTTTAATTGTGACCTAAGACATAGGCAAAAGAAGGATGTGATTTCAAAGTTAAGTCAGAAATAATAAAAAGTGGTAAAATGTATTTATGGGATAATAAGTAGTAGACTTATAAAAGAGGTAGCTTGAAAACAGAAATTGACTATTTTATACCATCAGATCATTTAAAAATATTTCACAAAGCTATAAACATTGCAGTTTTTTTAAATCATTTAGCAATTTGGATAGGTGGTCAAGATAAGGAAAGATATATTAAGGTAGGCAGAGGTATTAAAAGATTAAATGAAGTAGAATTGAATGAAGATACAAGAAGAATAATTTTACAATTATAGGTAGATTTCATAGATATAAGGAGTTTTTACAAAAATTGGATAAGCTGGTGGATAGCTTTAGAAGAAAAATATAAAAAAAGTTTTTGGAATGGCAAAAGTCAAAAGAAAACTATATAGCAATAAATATAAAGACATTAGTAATCAAAATTTTACAGATATAATAAATAATAAAGAAGAATGTATAGAAAAGCAATATCTATCTTTTTCTCTCTCTCTCTCTATATATATATATATATATATATATATATATATATATATATATATATATATATATATATATATATATATAAATATATATATATATATACATATATATATAGGTTCACTTTATAATTTTGAAATACTGAAATCCAGAATTACAGTATCCCGAAATTATAAAGTCTAACCTTTAAAATTGCAAAAGTGCATAATCATGACCCTGAAAATTTTGAATTTGCAGTTATGGCTTTACGGTGCGTTACATGCGGTGTTGTGAATGGATGGTGTCCGGTGTTGTGTGTGGATTTAGGTGTAATTTAAGGTAAGTGAGTGTTTTATAAGGATTTTGTGTGGGAGTTTGAGTGTGTGTGAATGTGTTTGTCAGTTGTATGTGTGGGTTAGGTTAGGTAGGTGAAAGTATGGGTGTGTAAGTGTTGGATGTGTTGCTGTTTGTTTATGTGTGATGTTTGTGTGTGTGCGGACTGTAGAATGTGTGGTTGTGAGTTTCCTTTCTGTGTCTGTACAATCTCGGAGTTAGTATATATAAGTAGGGGAGTATAGGTTTGTTTGTTTGTGTTTTTGTGTTTGTGTGTGTTTTGTTGTGTGGTGTATGGTGTGTTTCTGTTAGTGATTTTGTGTTTCATGATTTTGTAGTTTTGGGATTTGGGACATTCGACTTTATGGTTTCAAAATACTGAAATTCAGGATTTCAGTATTTTGAGATTATAAAGTGAACCTATATATATATATATATATATATATATATATATATATATATATATATAGATATGAAATGAATCATGAAAAGACTGAAAGGATATTATTTAAACAAAAATATTTTAAAAGGCAAAAAAAGAAGAAGCTCCTTATTTAAGTAAGGTTTCAAAGGAAAATAATAGAATAATAAGACGCTTACGAGATGAGGAAGTTAAGACAGTAAAAACACAAAAAGAAATAATGCAAGCTATAAGAACCTATATTATGAAAACATCTGTTAGAAATTAAAATAAAAGAAAGTATAAATCTAACTTTAAAAATTAGGTAATGAAGATAATAAGGAAATGCAAAAGAAGATCACTACATTCAAACTGGAAAAGGTTTTGAAAACAGCAAACTTAGAAGTCACGACAGGAACAGATGGAGTAGAATATATGATGTAGAAAAATTTGAATGAATGGCAAGAAAAATATTTAGTAGAGGTCTTTACTGAATGGTTAGAAAAAGGGATACAAGATGAAAAAATATGTATGGGTGTAATGAAATTTGTATGGAAGAAGAGAGGTAAAACAGATATAAAGAACTGGAGACCTATAGTATTAAATAATGTTGATTATAAGATATTTATGAAAATATTACAAAACAGAATGGAGGGTAAAGTAAATAAGTTGCTGAATGAAACAATGTTTGCAACAAAAGGGAAAGGAGTACAAGAACTCTTAATGATAAGAGAAACAGTAGAAGAGGTTATAATAAGAAACATGGAAACAAAAGTCTTAATAGGAGATGTTAGTAAAGCTTTTGATAAAATACAACATGCAATGTTGTGGGAAATTTTAGAAATATATAAGTTAAGTAAGAAAATAATGAATGTTTTAAGATTAGTGTATAGTAAAATAAAGCAAAATTGGTTATTAGTGGTTGGTTACATGAGAAAGTAAAAATAAAAAGTGGCATAAAACAAGGGTGTCTAGTAAGTAGTACATTGTTCGCACTAATAATGAATGGAATTTTTAATGAAGTAAGTGTAACATTAAAGGATGTTAGATATTGTACAACAGAAGGAATATGGATTCCAGCAATGGTTTCATTTGCAGATGATTTATTATTAGTAACTAAGAATGAAGAAGGGATGAAAACAGCTATTAAGACATTCAAAAAGAAATTAAAAGTGTTAGGTTTAAATATTAATGAGTCAAAAAGTAAAGCACTAGGTTTTTCAGGTATAATAAAAATTATTCAATTTAATAATGAAGAGATAGAAATTCTAGGATTAAAGTTTGGTAATAAGCAACAGAGGTTAATACAATGGAGAAATATGTTAAAATAAGAAATATTTCATTGTTCTGGTGAATATTTAAACTTACATACAGGAAAACCTTATTTACTGATTCAGTAATATTAGGAAAAATAGTTCATTTGGCAAGTGTTTTTTATACCAAATGAATTTGAAAAAGAATTATTGTCTATATGGTTTGTTTTTATATGGGTTCAAGATTAAAGCCAATCAGCAGAGGAATTCTTTATGTTTCTAAAAAAGAAGGAGGATAAGGAGGATTGGGTTTAATAAATCCAACTGTACCTGTAGCATCATCAGATTTATACAAAATACTAGCTTGGATGAAAGAAAATTAATTAAGACTGGCAGTAGATATAATAAAAGGAAATTATAGAGATATCTGGGAAAAACTTGAGCAGCTTAAATGAAGTAAAGGTATGATGGACACAGAAATGAGAGTATATCAAGAAAAAAATATTATTATGGAAGACTGGTATAAACGATATAGGAAAGAATAGAAAGGAATGGTATGAAAAGATTATGGCAAAATGTTATTATATTTTTCCATGGAAGAATTTAAAGGATAAAAAATAAAGGCGGTAAAAGAAAAAATGAATATATGTATGAAATATCTTGAATGTACAGATTTTTTTATGGAGATTATCCATAAATAAGCTTTAGGTAAAGGCGAATATGCCATACAAAAGAATAGAGGAAATAATTTGTTTGTATTGTGGAGAGGTGAAAACTACAAAACGTGTTCATGAAATGTGATAGAGTGAAGCAATTATGGAAACAAATATATGAAAAAGAATGTATATATGTATTGAAAAATATGAATTTGGATATGATAGAATATAGTTATTATGAAAATGTAAAGCAAAAAGAGGTGAATAAATGGGATGAAAAGTTGTTTTGTATGATATGGATTATATGGAATGAGAGGTTAAATTAAATAAGATGTAATGGAAAATGGTCATTGTCAGAGATTTAAAAAAATAAGATTTTATTTATGAAAAAAACAGTGGTGGCATTAAAAATGTGAAAAATATAAAGTAAAATGTAAAGCGATTGTATATCATGTTTAGTGTGAATTTTACATAAAGAGCCCCTACTCTTTTCAATAGGTACAGTGGGATCTTTTATATCTACGTGAGCAACCACTAACTCAAGCAGGTGAGGCCTCAGTTTAATATCTCATCTGAAGGATGATACACTCAGGAGTGCAACACACCCCCTATGCTGCATTGCAGTAACTATCAATCTAACTAGTGCAGAAATAGACCCCACAACTTTCAGCAGGAAAGGCAACTGTACCATTGTGTGGTGAGCCTGTCATTTTACTGTGCATGACCACAAAGAAGGCACATTCATGCATTTCACTTGACCTTTCAAATTACATTACATATTAAGGGGAGCTTCAGTCACTGTAAATCTTTTTAAACATATGATCTCATATTTTTAACATGCTATATATGACGCCATAAGCTAATGGACTACTGCACTGATAATGCATACACTGTACAGGATGGCAAACACATTTTTTTTCTTTGGCAGAAGTTTAATTTTTATACCATATTATTTGATGAGGCAAGCCTATATGAAAACCATGTTGAAAATTTGAAATAAAAATGTTGCATACTACTGATGTAAGCTTGGCATTATTTGAAGAATGGGCAGACGAAAGCGCTTATTCTGTTGAAATTGTTTTATATTTGTGATTAAAGTAATTGTGGTCTGTTTACACGGAATTTTTTTGTTTTTGGTGGATTATTTGAAGAATGCAATACAACTTGGACAGTCTTTAAAACATGGCCTTCAGTCTTACAATATAAACAAATCACTATATCAAAATGATAGGTATCATCTTTTCATGCCCAAATAAAGATGTTTTTCAACCTCAAAAAATATATTTTCTTTCACTGTACAATATCACATTTTGAGAAAGACATGAAAATATTTTGTACTTTTATTCACACGGTATTGCCAAAAGCAATATACAGAAAATCTAGGGGAACAATATCAAAAAACTACAGACATTATTATCCTGCATTTAATGTGTTTAATACAGCTATGTAAGTTCATTTTGACTTCTTTGGGACATTTTATAGTCATGACAGTGGTTAGTTGACTTAAAAAAATATTTGTAGATTATGTTCACAACAGAAGGTCATAAAATGCAGTGATGAATATATGGAGAAACTAAGAAATCTTACAAATGCGCCAATTCAGAAAAGATTGAACACAAGCTCATAAATGACAATTTTTAAATATTTTGATCCTAAACTTACAAAAGAGAAGTTCATTAGTAAACCCAGCAACAGAATACTTGCTGTATTAAGAGCCAGGACATTTTTATTGCTTAAAAGCAATTTGAAATTATCTGTATGCTGTTATTGTCTAAATAAAATTTCAGAGTAGTCTGCATTATAGATCACAGTGGATAGGGAGGGGCAGTAAAATAATGTGGAATAAAACTAGAATAAAACCTTGAAACCTGTTAATGTTACAAGTCCACATGTAATATAGATATTTGATGCCAGACATTGTTAAACAACATTTTAGTGAACCTTTATTACTGGGACAGTGATGTTTAGAATATAATATTGTCATCCCTCTTTTTATTATAAGCTAGAATTAGCTTTTGTATTACATTCCGGGCAGCATCTTAGTACTTCATCCACCTCCATCTCTATGAAAGAACACTTCCTTATGCCTCCCGTAAGCTAACATGTTTTCAAATGAGGTCTCTAGAGCAGTGCACAATATTACAGATCAATTTTTTTTCTAACTGTATAGAGAGTTAATAACTTTTAGTTTTGCATTTCTGATGTCTATTTGTGTATATTTCAGTATTTTTGCAGCCTTCATTCCTATTTCCTCACACTGCTTGTTAACCTTTTGGACATTTACCATAGTAACCTCTTTGCACTACATACTCAAGAAAGTCTGCTCTTCAAATTTGCCCTTAGAACTAACCGGTTTCTCAGCAGTAGCACTAAAATCTGAATCCCTGTGACTAGCACTTTCTCTAAAATCTGCTGGAAAGCACTAGGAAGCCTTAAACTGATAGAAGCACTCAATTCTCCTTGTTAATAAGGAGAAATTAATTGTAAGCACTAAACAGCCCATAATTGCAAAGTACCTTGCCAATGTTAAGGGAAAACAGCTCTTGTACTTTAAAAAAGAAACACCGAACCAGGCATGTCCAAGGGTCAGCTTCCATGGTTTCTCCCATCCACCTGGTGAATCTGGGCATACTGGAGCAATGCAGCAATTGCCTCATGTACACAGACAGCCCTCTCTTCCTACCACCCAGCACTGCAGCCTGCGAGAGATGCACTTACATAGCCAAACTTGAAGCAAAGCTCTCTCCAGCCAAGATTGTGCTAGACAGTCAAGAGGAGAAGATTAACACTTGCACTACACCTCAAGCAACACATAGCCCTTCAAAACTCATAGCACCAACATCCACACATACTAACACTATACCCACTTATGTGGTGGCCCTTAACATTAACCTGCCTAAGCAACAAGAACCTCCGAAGCTGAAATGCAAACAAACTCCAATCACAACCTAAGTGACACATAGCTCAAAACACCAGCGTGCCGCCAAACAACAGCCCCTAAGGCAAGACAACGTACACTTTAGTCATAGGTGACTCTATAGTCAGGCACACTGACGTCCCACTCACCTGGCTGAACAAGGAGAAAATTACTGTCAGCTGCCTGTCAGGTGCCAGGATCTGCCACATAACGCATGCATTCAAGTCACTCCACAACAAGTACAAATACGACTCTGTCATTGTCCATGTTGGAGTCAATGACTTGAGACGTACCTCCCTGCACTACATGAAAAGAGACATGGAAGAGTTCTCGAATCATGTGGCCCAGGCAGGTATGACCCTAGCCCTGAGCAGTATCCTGCCTTTACCCAGAATGATACCACAGTATAAGGACAAAATGACTGACTTCAAAAATTGGCTAAATTTCTGGTGTCATTCAAAGGGGATCCAATATCTGTCTGCCTGGGACGACATGATCGACAAACCACGATGCTTTGCCAGTGAGGTCTGCACCTGTCGCCCCTGGGTTTCAGGTTACTGGCTAAGATTCTTGCCACCCCTATAGTGCCTTTTTTTGGCAAGGCTCAAAGGATAAAACCACCACTGTAACAGATATAAGCATGCAAAATCTGAATGTAATGCTCCTCAATGCTAGAAGTCTAAACCTCAAAATGCACTCTCTTGAGGCACTACTAAAAATGGAGAAAATCGATATCTGTGCAGTAACTGAGACCTGGTTCAAGGCTCCAGAGAGCACCCCTGCAATACTAAGATACAACTCTTACCACACTTTTCGCCACCAAACAAGGACCGAAGCACTAAAGGTGGAGGAGTGTCCCTATTCACCAAGGATATTCACACCTCCAGACTAGTTGCCCAACACAATGCATCTGAAATTCTACAGGTGCAACTAACACTAGGTAAGACTGCAATCCAAATTATAGCTTGCTACAGATCCCCCACCATGCCCCAAGATTCTCAGTACACCTTTCTAAACATACTTGATAATATTAAGATACAACCAAATGCCCTAATACTGGGTGATTTTAAACTACCCTGCCATTAATTGGGAGAACTACTTGGGCACCAACACCTTTGCCCAACGGTTCTTGGAATTCATAAATTCCAACGCCCTGGACCAACTAATCCATAGTCCCACCAGGGGCTCAAATATCCTAGATCTGGTCATTACCAACATGGAAGATCGATGCTCTACACCAGTGGTCACCCCCTCGTTGGTCAGGTCTGACCATAAGCTAATCACCCTTGACGTCCACATCCCACCCCCCACCCCCCAGTAGGGAAACCTCCATAAAAAACTTCTCCAAAGCCAACTTCATGTTACTCAAGTCAGAAGTGACAAACTTCATGACACCCATGCAGATGGGAACTGGAAGTTCAACCACTGAATCCTACACTAAGGCACTATATGAGCACATCCACTCATGCATGAACCATGCCATTCCAAACAGAACCAAGACGGTCTCCTCCAAAAAAAAAGGAACCCAATCTGGTAGTCCCTTGCCATAAACAAACTATACAACAGAAGGAAGAAACTGTTGCAGAAAAGAGGAAAATCCCAAGATGCAAAAAACTCCCTTACCAGCCTCAGTAAGAAGCTGAGATCTCTCATAAAATCATCCAAAGCTAGTTAAGAAAATAAAATTGCCAAAAATTCCAAGGACAACCACAAGGCATTCTATAGTTATGTCAAGAATCTAAATGGCAATGCTCAGATATGCTCTGAGCTACAACAGAATGGCATTAAATATACTGATCCCAAGGATATTGCCAATATCCTGGCAGATCGATTCAGTGCCAACTTCACCCCCTAAATGGCCCATCTCAATACCAGAAGATTGCCAAATTCTGGTAATAATGGCCACACAGGTAGAAACTGCACTCTCCAAAGCTAAGAATACAGCATTCATGGGACCAGATGACATCCTGGGCTGTGTACTACATGAACTACAAAATGAAATGGCACCTCACCTAAGTGTCATGTTTAATCATAGCCTCACCTCAGGCTTCATGTCCAGTGAGTGGCTGACAGTTACAGTTATCCCACTCCACAAGGAGGGATCCACCTTGGATCCCGGGAACTATTGTCCCATCAGTCTGATGAGCCTGATCTGCAAAGCCATGGAACGCATTATCATAGAACTTATAAACAAAGACATTGGCAACCTTCAAACACTGGACCCCACCCAGTTTGGTTTCATAAAGGGCCGATCTTGTCTCTTCAACCTGATTGACTTCTTCAAATCAGTCTCCAGAGCCATGGACGAGGGTAAGGCGGTCCACACCGCCTATCTGGACATCGCCAAGGCCTTTGACACCATTCCCCCACTCTGGAATCAGAGATAAACTTACTAAGCTGGGCATTAATCCCTACGTCACTCGATGGGTTGCCAACTGGTCTTACTGACAGAACCCACACTGTAAAAGTAGCCGACTCAAAATCCAGCTCCAGACAAGTGACAAGTGGAGTACTTCAGGGTTCAGTCCTGGGACAGCTTTTATTCGGCATCTACTTCTCTGAAGTACAGACCAGCACTAAGGGACTCTGGCTAACAAAGTTTGCAGATGACTGCAAACTAGGAGCCATTATTGAATCCCCAAATGATGTGGATATTCTACAAAAGGACCTTACAGAAACAGATGCTTGGTGCCAGGGCCATGGGCTCAAGCTCAATGCCAAGAAATGTATAGTTATCCCTTTTGGGAAAAAACATGTACCCATGAATTACCACATAAGTGGCAGTACACTAAACACCAAAAGTGTGATAACGGACTTAGGGACACAGGTAAACAGTGGTCTCACTTTCAATAACCACATAGCCACAACAGTCAGGAAATCCTTCTATGTTTCACACCTCATGACTAAGGGCTTTTCATTCAGAAAAAAGGAGGTCAATGTCCCACTGTACTCATCCCTCATTAGACCCATTATAGAATACAATGCCCCATTTGGTATGTACCTCACAAGATATCTGCAACAACTGGAAAGGCCACAGAAATACCTCACTAAAAGAATCACAGGTCTCAAGCAGATGCCCTATGCTAACCGTCAAAAAATACTCCAGCTATACTCTGTCGCATATCGCTTACTCAGAGGTGATCTCTGCTTAACATAGAAGGCCATGTCAAACCCAGTGCTGTTGGACAAGATACACTTAAAGAAATCCCAATCCCTCAGAGCTACACACTCCAGGGATATAAATCTGGTCATCATAATGAGCAAAACATGCTGGAGGGATAGGTTCCTGATCCAGAGACTCACCATACTCCAGAATAGACTGCCCATACATGTCAAGCTGAGCGCCTCTTTGGTCCTCATCAAATGGAACCTTGATGATTGGATGGGAGATAGGAATTTCACCCCATGGATCACGTCAGTCACCCCTGCTAGACAGGGGACCAGGAAAGTAAATATTCTCGTAAGAAATAGCCAGGGAATTGATATGGCTAGGCTTGTATAGGCCCTAGGGCCAATAGCCTAGTACCAGCCTATGAACCTATGAACCTATTTCCTAAGTCTATATGTGTTTGTTTGTTTAATTTTCATTTTTTTGCATCTAATAAACCTGTCATGTTTACTGCACACTTGCAGGCTTGCCAATTTTTTTCTCATATTTTCTAAACATTTTTGTGTACCAGCTGTCTCATTTAAATGTTGTGTTATCAGGAAGTAAAAAGACTAACTTTTCCTTCCTGTGCACCTGCAATTTTGCCCCACCAATGTTTTACCCACAATACAACTCAAGCACCTACTCTAAATCTAACTGATGTGTTCATTATTCTAATGTATAACTGCTTAATCCAATTTAGGGTTATGACATGCTAGAACCTCTCCCAGAAGTTGGGAATACTTCAGGAAATAACAAGGACATCCTGACTTTCCTTAATAGACAGCATTCATACAAATAAATACAGAAACATAGGGATGAGTTGCAGTATCCAGTAAAAAATACATTGCCTATTACTGAAAGTGAAGGAAACCAGAACCTGGAAGAAACTCACTCACTCACACACACACACACACACACACACACACACACACACACACACACGCACGCACGCACACACACACACACACACACACACACACACACACACACACACACACACACACACCCACACACACACACACACACACACACACACACACACACACACACACACACACACACACACACACACACACACACACACACACACACACACACCCACACCCACACACACACACACACACACACACACACACACACACACACACACACACACACACACACACACACACACACACACACACACACTGGACAGCATGCCAGCTTCACAAAGACATTACCCAATACCAAAATGGGACCCTGGTCATGGATCTGTGAGGCAATGACAGCAGTATCAATTGTGTTGCAGATCTAGAAACCTACTTTAGTGGTTGGTCACTATCAGTTGTGCCACAGATTTGGAAACATAATTTGGTGGTAAGCACAAAACACTTGTTCATGTAGTTTGCTCATTTCCGTTCCCAGTGAATTAGCTGTAGATCATAGTTAAAGTGAAGTGTAATGCTTGTCACTCCACTATACATATGCAGTAAATGCTCAATATCAGCATCAAACATTTTTAATTTCAATTTTCATACTATTTTGACTACATAACCTCCTTCTAAAGGGTGTGTTTCCTGTACACGCCATTTCCTCTGTGAAAAATGCTTCCTCACATTGCCCTAAGCATTCCACCTTTTTAGTTCAGATTGTGACAAGTTGGGCCAAGCAGGACAAAAAGAGGTATATACAAGCTGCTTTTTATTTTTATTTTATTTATTTATTTGTTTTTTTATTAAAATTATTTTAACAGTGTTCCATTGCCTTGACAATATACAATTGTTGCTTCAATCAGGATAAGAGTCACAAGAATGTGAAGAATGTTAGGGCAAGGCCAGTACTTACTTAGCTCTGCAGCACAGAAACATCCCAACACACTTGTCATCAGGGAAATCCCATGTGATGTTGCAAGAAACTGTCTTATTTCCTACTTCTTTAGTTTCAAAACAATTAATCTACTTTGGTAGACAGCTCAGTCCTTCAGCTGCCTTAATGGCAGAATAAGGACCATGTATACTCTTTTAAGTTAATAATTTGCAAAGTTATTATTTTGCATTTGAAGCCAATAATCTTCCTCTTGCATACCGCGTGACTCTGAGTAAGCGCTTTTCTTCTGTATGCATCTGAGACTCTCCAGTAAAATGAACTTGAATTTTCTAAAGGGTCATACAATTAAATAAATTACTACCACTAATAATAATAATAACAACAACAATAAAGACACAGAGTAGATTAATAGAGCTATTGGATTTACATAAGTAATTCCATCTTGCTTTTCTTCTGTATGCATCTGAGACTCTCCAGTAAAATGAACTTGAATTTTCTAAAGGGTCATACAATTAAATAAATTACTACTACTAATAATAATAATAATAACAACAACAATAAAGACATAGAGTAGATTAAAAGAGCTATTGGATTTACATAAGTAATTCCATCTTGTTTCTCCTCGGGGCCAACATCTGTTTTTATTTATTTTTTTAATAAAGTTTACTTATCATGGAGGATACCCAATCCTTAGTGTCATTGTACATACCTTAAGCTTGTTATTTTCTTAAATGAGCACTAGAGGGCAACTTTTCCTCAGTGCCTAATTGTTTATTTAATCTTACAAAGGTGTACATTTGATGGGTCATGCCGTTTCTTATACATCACTTAAGTGAAATAAAATAACTAGGCTAAATTTACTCTTTTTGGTTTTTACATGAAGACATGAAAGTGGTTTGTAATATAATCCTTACCCACCCCATCATCTGACCAACCCATTATGTACCCAGCCATCTCATTTCTTCAGCTACTATCATACCTCTCAACTGTCCAGATATTCAGAGAATGTCCATATTTTTGATTCATATCCTGGGTCTATTCCTCATAAAATTTGTGGTCTTTAGGCAAATCATTGAGGACTGAAGTCATTAAATACTACTAAATAATGGCAGACATTTGAGTTTCAGACTTCATACCTTATTTGATGGGTCATGTCGTTTCTTATTCATCACTTAAGTGAAATAAAATAACTAGACTAAATTTACTCTTTTTGGTTTTTACATGAGGACATGAAAGTGGTTTGTAATTTAATCCATTCCCACCCCATCATCTAACCAACCCATTATGTACCCAGCCATCTCATTTATTTAACCACTAATATCCATTCTTATCAAGAGCTACAGGACAAACCATTTCCTGAAAATGAAAATTGTCATTTATTTATTTATTTATTGTTTATTAACCTTTGTTGACCAGGTTAGTCCCACTAGGCTTGCATCCTCTTTTCATAGGAGATACAAGGTGATATTTTTACTACAAAGGGAAATTTGGCCAAGACATCAGGGAACTACCACTGTTCTTGTTGGGTCCTGCTGCAGAGAAAGTATTTAACAGAGTAAACTGGAATTTTATGAGTGGGGCAATAGAATTATTTGCATTCTATGATAAAAGTATAAGGTTAATTGGGAGGATATATGAGGGATCAGAGGTGGAAATTAAAGTCGGTGGGTTCCTCTCTGATAATTTCTGTTTGAGCAGAGGAACCAGGCAGGGGTGTCCTCTTCCCCCTTTGTTATTTGCCTTATATTTGAACCTTTGGCAAAGAAATAAGGGACCCAGAAATTCAAGTGTATAATTGGTATGGCAGTCAAGAAAAGCAGTCTCTATCTGCAGATGATATTATTTTATAGCTGATAAAACCAGAAAAGGACATTTCAGTGTTGTGGAACATTTTGAGATAGTTTCAAGTATTTTTGGGATGCAAAAACTAATGAAGCTAAAACAAAGGCTATATATCTGTAAACAATGTACCCACACATGAATTGTTTCAGCAATATCCATATTCATGGGGACATAGGTTCATAGGTTCATACTAGGCTATCTGCCCTAGGGCATTTATAAGCCTAGCCAGAATGTGTTTGGCTTTCACCACTCATTTTAAATTTATTTTGCTATGCCCTTTTTCGAGGTTAGTATACTGTGCCTCTGTCTAACAGTGACACAGAAGTGATACCAGGGGTAAACCTATGATCTCCCATCCACTCATCAAGATTCCTCTTGAAGAGAGTCAATGAGGCACTCTGCCTAACCTGGACTGGGATTTTATTCCAGAGTGAAGGGAGCCTCTGGGTTATGAATCTGTCCCTCCAGCATGTCCTATTTATTTCAGTGCTGAGGTTCAAGTCTCTCGAGCACGTAGCTCGATGGGATTTGGATTTTCTGAGGTGCAGCATGTCCATTAATTCCGGGTTGGACATGGCTTTATATGTCAGGCACAGATCGCCTCTGAACAGGCGGTATGCCACTGAGTAGAGCTGGAGTTTCTTTAACCGGGCAGCATATGGCATCTGTTTGAGCCCTTTGATCCTCTTGGTGAGGTACTTTTGGGGTCTTTCCAGTTGCTGCAGGTGTCTGGTAAGGTACATCCCAAAAGGGGCATTGTACTCAATTATGGGCCTGATGAGGGATGAGTAAAGAGGCACGATGACGCCCCCTGATCTAGATGTGAATCCCTTCATGATTAGGTGGGCTATATAAAATGTTTTTCTAACCACTTTGGCCACGTGGTTGTCAAATGAGAGACTGCTATCAACTTGGGTCCCCAGGTCCCTAATTACTTCTTCTGTACTTAATGGATTACCACCTATGTGGTAATTTGTGGGCACTTTGTTTTTGCAAAGGGTATGACTATACACTTTTTGGCATTTAGCTTGAGGCCATGGCTCTGGCACCAGTTGTCTGTTTCTATGAGGCCCTTTTGGAGGATGCTTGTGTTGGCTGGAGAGTCGATTATGGTGCCCAGTTTGCAGTCATCTGCGAACTTGGTCAGCCACAGTCCTTCCGTGTTGGCCTGTACCTCCGAGAAATATATACCGAACAAGAGAGGTCCCAGGACTGAGCCTTGTGGGACACCACTTGTAACTGGTTTGGAGTCTGACATGGCTCCAGCAATTTTAACCATGTGGGTTCTGTCCTTGAGCCAGTTTGAAATCCATCTAGTGACATAGGGGTTTATATTTAAGCTGGTGAGCTTATCTATAATGCCCGAGTGGGGTATTGTATCGAAGGCTTTTGCGAGGTCCAGGTAGGCTGTGTGGACCACCTTCCCCTCGTCAATGGCCTTGGTGACTGTTTCAAAGAAATCAACCAGGTTTAAGAGGCAGGATCTGCCCTTAACAAAGCCAAACTGGGTAGGATCCTGTGTTTGTAGGTCCCCAATATCTTTATTTATGAGGTCCATGATGATCCTTTCCATAGCTTTGCAGACCAAGCTAGTCAGGCTTATGGGGCGATAGTTTCCAGGATCCGTTGAGGCACCACCTTTATGGAGAGGGACCACTGTTGCTGTACGCCACTCTTTGGGCACATATCTTGTAGTAAGGCTGAGCTTGAACAGTAGTTTTATGTTTGGGTTTAGCTCTTCTTGGAGTTCATGTAGGACGCAGCCTGGGACACCGTCTGGTCCCATTGATGCTGTGTTTTTTGCTTTGGAGAGAGCGGCTCTTACCTGAGCATCTGAGATGTCAGGGGGGCAGGGGGGCAGCACTCTGCTGGGATAGATATTTGCCCTTTTGGTGGGGGGGGGGAGGTTTGCGCTGAACCTGTCAGCTAGGATGTTGGCAATGTCTGTGGCTTCGGTGTATTTTTTGTCATTTTGGACTAATTCTGAGCATATCTGGGAATTACCACCCAGGTTCCTAACATAACTAAAGAAAGCCTTATGATTATGTGTGCCCGTAGTTTTTTGCTAATACTGATCAGTGATGCCTTCCCTTTTTGGGAGTTTGCTCTATCATTTAGTAGCTTCCTCCTTCTATTGTATAGTTTGTTTATGGCTGGGGTCCACCAGACAGGACGTCTGCCTTTGGAGGATTGGGTCTTGGTTTTATTTGGGATCGCATGATCCATGCATTCCTGAAGGTGTTCATAGAATGTATTTATAAAGGATTCTGCGGTCTGGGCCGTATTTTCCACAGGCCCGGGGGCTTTGAAGGATTCCACCTCAGTTTTGAGGAGTGTGAAATTTGCTTTAGAGAAGTTTTTCACTGTGGTTTTCTGGGCAGGGGGTGGGGTCGGGATGTGAATATCCAGTGAGATTAGTTTATGGTCTGATCTTACCAGTGAGGGATACACTTCTGGTCTGGAGCATAGAGTCCCCATGTTGGTGATGATCAGGTCCAGAATGTTTTCCCCTCTTGTGGGAGTGGTAACAAGTCGTTCCATAGCATTTGAGTTTATAAATTCTAGGAACCTTTGGGCTAGGGTGTTGGAGCTAGAGTAATGCTCCCAATCTATGTTTAGATAGTTGAAGTCACCCAATATAATGGTGTTTGGAGAGACCTTCATATTTTCCAGTGTTCTCAGGAAGGCTGAGTGGGGTTCCTGGGTTTGGGAGGGTGGTCTGTAGCAGGCTATAAACTGGAAGGCAGTTTTACCCACTGTTAGTTGCACATGGATAGTCTCTGATGCTTCGTGCTTTGCCACCAACCTGGAGGTGTGGGTAACTTTGATGAATATCGATACTCCCCCTCCTTTTGTGGTTCGGTCCAAGTTTTGGGGCCAAAAAGCATGGTATGAGGTATAACCTGGTAGTGCTGGGGTGCTCTCGGGAGCCCTGAACCAGGTTTCTGTTACTGCACAGATATCGATGTTCTCCATGCTAAGGAGAGTTTTGAGTGCATGCATCTTGAGGTTTAGACTTCTGGCGTTGAGTAGCATTACTCTTAGTTTCTTATCCCTTGTGATACCTATGGAGGTGGGTTTGTCTTTTGAGCCTTGCCTAAAAAAGGCACTATGTGGGTAGCAAGAGCCTTTGCCAATATCCGAAAGCCCAGGGGTGACAGGTGCAAGCCGTCCCTAGTGAAGCATCGTGGCTTGTCGAGCATATCATCCCAAGCTGACAGGCATTGGATCCCCTTTGAATGACACCAGTACTTAAGCCAATTGTTGAAATTGATCATCTTGTCTTCATATTGTGGCATCATTCTTGGTGAGGGTAAGATGCTACTCAAGGTCAGGGTCATACCGGCCTGGGCTACATGCTCAGAGAGCTCCTTTATGTCTCTTTTCATGTAGTCCAGGGAGGTACGTCTCAGGTCATTCACACCAGCATGGACAATGACTGAGTCATATTTGTACTTGCCTTGGAGTGACCTGAGTGCTTGTGTTATGTGGCAGATCCTAGCGCCCGACAGGCTTCTCACCGTGACCCTCTCCTTGTTCAGCCTGGTGAGCGGGATGTCAGTGTGCCTGACGATAGAGTCACCTATTACAAGTGTATCAGGTGTGTTGTTTAGTCTTAAGGGCTGTGACTGTTCGGCACACTGGCTTTGTGAGATATGTGTTGCACGTGTTTTGTTTTGGGGAAATGGCTGCTTGGGTGTTTGCTTTGGAGGTCTCTGCTGCTTTGGCAGATCTTTATTTAGAGCCTCCGAGTATGTTTTTGTGTGATTATGTGTTTGGTTTGATGTCGTGGTAGGTCTATGTGAGACTGGAATTGTAGTGAGTGTGGTTTCCTTCTCCTCCTGAACTGGCTATGCCAGTACTGAGTTGAGAGAGCTTAGCCTCCAGTTTGGCTATATGGTTGCATCTCTCACATGTGTTGGAATTTGTTGGGAGGAGGAGAGGGTTGTCTGTGTACATGAGGCAGTTGTAACATTGCCTCAAGATTCCCAGATTCACCAGCTGGACTGGAGAGGAGATTGACAACTGACCTTTGGACATGCTAGAATAATATTGGGAATTCCTTAATAATTGAAAACCAGGGCCAGTGGGGAGTGAGGGTGTAGTGCTTTTAATTTTTAGTGCTGACTTATATAATTGCTTTAGTGAGCAAGTGCCAGGTAACTTAAGTGCAATGTGTTACAGGTAACTTAAATGCAAAAACGACAAACAGTAACTTTCTTTCAAGTGAAACAAGGAAATAAGTACAGTAAGCAATGCAGATATCACTAGTGATCCACAGAAGCGCTGAGAAGCCACGTATTAGGTGGAATTAGCATTCCAGGGAAATAACAAGCAAACAAACAACAAGCATATAAACAAAGCTAGATTCAGCAGGCCTGGATCTAGTCTATGCTACAGCAAACAAGGTGTACCAATTTCAGTAAGATACAGTTCAAATATTCAGGCACTATAAACCTTTAACCAGAAATTCCCAGCTCAGAAGGGCAGGTTCCAGCCTCTTCTCCCACAAGAGTGCAGACTACAAACCTTCTTAATGTAAAATAACTGGCCTGAAGCCCAAGTGCTTAAACCAGAACTAATACACTTTAAGAATAACAGACACTGGGCTCTCAATCAGCAGTTCCCAACTTAGAAGGATGAAAGCTACCTGTCCTGCCACCACAGTGCATGCCACAAACCTTCCTAATGTAAAACAACTGGTCTGAAGCCCAAGTGCTTAATCCAAAAGACTTAGAATGATAGCTACACTTTAATCAAGTTACTACCAAGCAGTAATAAATACAATTGAATACTTTAGAGAATGCCTGGATTAGTGCTCAAGTTACACAAACAAAGTTAGATCCAGCAGGCCCGAATCCAGTCTATGCCACAGCAAACAAGGCGCACCAACTTCAGTAAGAAGCAGTTCAGATATGCATGCACTATAAGCCTTCAACCAGAAATTCCCAGCTCAGAAGGGCAGAGTCAAGCCTCTCCTCCCACAAGAGTGCAGACCATGAACCCTCTTAATGTAAAATAACTGGCCTGAAAGCCCAAGTGCTTAAACCAGAATTAATACACTTTTAGAATAACAGACACTGAGCCCTCAATCAGCAGTTCCCAACCTAGAAGGATGTAAGCTACCTGTTCTGCCACCACAGTGCAAAACACAAACCCTCTCAGTGCAAAACAACTGGTCCGAAGCCCAAGTGTTTAAACCAAAAGGATTAGAATGAGTTACACCAAGCAGTAATAAATACAATTGAGTACTTTTAAGATGATGCAAAAGTTTAAAAAAGTAGGTAGAAACACAAGTACAGTAAAAGCAGATGAAATTTTTTTTTTTTTCTGAACAAGTGCTGAGATCAAAGAAACATATTTGAGTGCTGAAACTAGAAAACTGGCTAGTTATAAGAAAAAAAAACTAAGCTAGAAGGCTTCCCTCCAACACAGAAGGGCTTGGGGGCTCAGAAGCCTACAAATAGTCTATACCATATAACAGGAAAGGCAGGAAACAAGCTTAATTTTTTTTTCTGTTTCCCAGATGCTCTCTTTGTACACAGTAGGAGTGCCTGAAATCAGAATATGATCTCACTGCACTCAATTGAGTGAGCAAATGAGATGGGCCCAGAAGGAGTATCCAAACACAAATTTACAAGAGGGGCGGGCAGTTGCAAGGCCACTAAGACTAACACCAAAACAAAAACAGGGAGGGTGGGTGGGACTAACTGAAGAACAGAGTGAAAACTTCCAGTTCAGTTAATATTCCTTCCACACAGTTAAAATCAATTTAAATACTGTATTTTTTTGAAAAAAAAAGAGCAGATAAAGGTACTTAAATTCTCTTATATGTCCAGTTGAATACAGCAAGTTCTTAGCCGGCCAAAGCTGAGGTTTTTAAGCAGAAAATATTTCACACTGTACCACTTAAATAGGCAAGGACAGGAAATCAAAGAATGTGACTACCCCCACACCTGTAATTACTAGCAAATAACAAAATTCAGCAAACACTGACTAACTTCCAGTTCAGTTAATATTCCTTCCACACAGTTAAAATCAATTTAAATACTGTATTTTTGGAAAAAAAAGAGCAGATAAAGGTACTTAAATTCTCTTATACGTCCAGTTGAATACAGCAAGTTCTTAGCCAGCCAAAGCTGAGGTTTTAAGCAGAAAATATTTCACACTGTACCACTTAAATAGGCAAGGACAGGAAATCAAAGAATGTGACTACCCCCACACCTGTAATTACTAGCAAATAACAAAATTCAGCAAACACTGACTAACTTCCAGTTCAGTTAATATTCCTTCCACACAGTTAAAATCAATTTAAATACTGTATTTTTTGAAAAAAAAAGAGCAGATAAAGGTACTTAAATTCTCTTATACGTCCAGTTGAATACAGCAAGTTCTTAGCCGGCCAAAGCTGAGGTTTTTAAGCAGAAAATATTTCACACTGTACCACTTAAATAGGCAAGGACAGGAAATCAAAGAATGTGACTACCCCACACCTGTAATTACTAGCAAATAACAAAATTCAGCAAACACTGACTAACTTCCAGTTCAGTTAATATTCCTTCCACACAGTTAAAATCAATTTAAATACTGTATTTTTTGAAAAAAGAGCAGATAAAGGTACTTAAATTCTCTTATACGTCCAGTTGAATACAGCAAGTTCTTAGCCGGCCAAAGCTGAGGTTTTTAAGCAGAAAATATTTCACACTGTACCACTTAAATAGGCAAGGACAGGAAATCAAAGAATGTGACTACCCCCACACCTGTAATTACTAGCAAATAACAAAATTCAGCAAACACTGACTAACTTCCAGTTCAGTTAATATTCCTTCCACACAGTTAAAATCAATTTAAATACTGTATTTTTTGAAAAAAAGAGCAGATAAAGGTACTTAAATTCTCTTATACGTCCAGTTGA
Organism: Protopterus annectens; assembly: GCF_019279795.1. Taxonomy (NCBI): domain Eukaryota; kingdom Metazoa; phylum Chordata; order Ceratodontiformes; family Protopteridae; genus Protopterus; species Protopterus annectens. The sequence continues at coordinate 1,182,392,677 of NC_056746.1, read as the reverse complement.
ATACAGCAAGTTCTTAGCCGGCCAAAGCTGAGGTTTTTAAGCAGAAAATATTTCACACTGTACCACTTAAATAGGCAAGGACAGGAAATCAAAGAATGTGACTACCCCCACACCTGTAATTACTAGCAAATAACAAAATTCAGCAAACACTGACTAACTTCCAGTTCAGTTAATATTCCTTCCACACAGTTAAAATCAATTTAAATACTGTATTTTTTGAAAAAAAAAGAGCAGATAAAGGTACTTAAATTCTCTTATACGTCCAGTTGAATACAGCAAGTTCTTAGCCGGCCAAAGCTGAGGTTTTTAAGCAGAAAATATTTCACACTGTACCACTTAAATAGGCAAGGACAGGAAATCAAAGAATGTGACTACCCCACACCTGTAATTACTAGCAAATAACAAAATTCAGCAAACACTGACTAACTTCCAGTTCAGTTAATATTCCTTCCACACAGTTAAAATCAATTTAAATACTGTATTTTTTGAAAAAAAAAGCAGATAAAGGTACTTAAATTCTCTTATACGTCCAGTTGAATACAGCAAGTTCTTAGCCGGCCAAAGCTGAGGTTTTTAAGCAGAAAATATTTCACACTGTACCACTTAAATAGGCAAGGACAGGAAATCAAAGAATGTGACTACCCCCACACCTGTAATTACTAGCAAATAACAAAATTCAGCAAACACTGACTAACTTCCAGTTCAGTTAATATTCCTTCCACACAGTTAAAATCAATTTAAATACTGTATTTTTTTGAAAAAAAGAGCAGATAAAGGTACTTAAATTCTCTTATACGTCCAGTTGAATACAGCAAGTTCTTAGCCGGCCAAAGCTGAGGTTTTTAAGCAGAAAATATTTCACACTGTACCACTTAAATAGGCAAGGACAGGAAATCAAAGAATGTGACTACCCCACACCTGTAATTACTAGCAAATAACAAAATTCAGCAAACACTGACTAACTTCCAGTTCAGTTAATATTCCTTCCACACAGTTAAAATCAATTTAAATACTGTATTTTTTGAAAAAAAGAGCAGATAAAGGTACTTAAATTCTCTTATACGTCCAGTTGAATACAGCAAGTTCTTAGCCGGCCAAAGCTGAGGTTTTTAAGCAGAAAATATTTCACACTGTACCACTTAAATAGGCAAGGACAGGAAATCAAAGAATGTGACTACCCCCACACCTGTAATTACTAGCAAATAACAAAATTCAGCAAACACTGACTAACTTCCAGTTCAGTTAATATTCCTTCCACAAAGTTAAAATCAATTTAAATACTGTATTTTTTGAAAAAAAAAGAGCAGATAAAGGTACTTAAATTCTCTTATACGTCCAGTTGAATACAGCAAGTTCTTAGCCGGCCAAAGCTGAGGTCTTTAAGCAGAAAATATTTCACACTGTACCACTTAAATAGGCAAGGACAGGAAATCAAAGAATGTGACTACCCCCACACCTGTAATTACTAGCAAAAAAAAAATTCAGCAAACACTGACTAACTTCCAGTTCAGTTAATATTCCTTCCACACAGTTAAAATCAATTTAAATACTGTATTTTTTTGAAAAAAAAGAGCAGATAAAGGTACTTAAATTCTCTTATACGTCCAGTTGAATACAGCAAGTTCTTAGCCGGCCAAAGCTGAGGTTTTTAAGCAGAAAATATTTCACACTGTACCACTTAAATAGGCAAGGACAGGAAATCAAAGAATGTGACTACCCCACACCTGTAATTACTAGCAAATAACAAAATTCAGCAAACACTGACTAACTTCCAGTTCAGTTAATATTCCTTCCACACAGTTAAAATCAATTTAAATACTGTATTTTTTGAAAAAAAAAAGAGCAGATAAAGGTACTTAAATTCTCTTATACGTCCAGTTGAATACAGCAAGTTCTTAGCCGGCCAAAGCTGAGGTTTTAAGCAGAAAATATTTCACACTGTACCACTTAAATAGGCAAGGACAGGAAATCAAAGAATGTGACTACCCCCACACCTGTAATTACTAGCAAATAACAAAATTCAGCAAACACTGACTAACTTCCAGTTCAGTTAATATTCCTTCCACACAGTTAAAATCAATTTAAATACTGTATTTTTTTGAAAAAAAAAGCAGATAAAGGTACTTAAATTCTCTTATACGTCCAGTTGAATACAGCAAGTTCTTAGCCGGCCAAAGCTGAGGTTTTTAAGCAGAAAATATTTCACACTGTACCACTTAAATAGGCAAGGACAGGAAATCAAAGAATGTGACTACCCCCACACCTGTAATTACTAGCAAATAACAAAATTCAGCAAACACTGACTAACTTCCAGTTCAGTTAATATTCCTTCCACACAGTTAAAATCAATTTAAATACTGTATTTTTTGAAAAAAAAGAGCAGATAAAGGTACTTAAATTCTCTTATACGTCCAGTTGAATACAGCAAGTTCTTAGCCGGCCAAAGCTGAGGTTTTTAAGCAGAAAATATTTCACACTGTACCACTTAAATAGGCAAGGACAGGAAATCAAAGAATGTGACTACCCCCACACCTGTAATTACTAGCAAATAACAAAATTCAGCAAACACTGACTAACTTCCAGTTCAGTTAATATTCCTTCCACACAGTTAAAATCAATTTAAATACTGTATTTTTTGAAAAAAAAGAGCAGATAAAGGTACTTAAATTCTCTTATACGTCCAGTTGAATACAGCAAGTTCTTAGCCGGCCAAAGCTGAGGTTTTTAAGCAGAAAATATTTCACACTGTACCACTTAAATAGGCAAGGACAGGAAATCAAAGAATGTGACTACCCCCACACCTGTAATTACTAGCAAATAACAAAATTCAGCAAACACTGACTAACTTCCAGTTCAGTTAATATTCCTTCCACACAGTTAAAATCAATTTAAATACTGTATTTTTTGAAAAAAGAGCAGATAAAGGTACTTAAATTCTATTATACGTCCAGTTGAATACAGCTAGTTCTTAGCCGGCCAAAGCTGAGGTTTTAAGCAGAAAATATTTCACACTGTACCACTTAAATAGGCAAGGACAGGAAATCAAAGAATGTGACTACCCCCACACCTGTAATTACTAGCAAATAACAAAATTCAGCAAACACTGACTAACTTCCAGTTCAGTTAATATTCCTTCCACACAGTTAAAATCAATTTAAATACTGTATTTTTGGAAAAAAAAAGCAGATAAAGGTACTTAAATTCTCTTATACGTCCAGTTGAATACAGCAAGTTCTTAGCCGGCCAAAGCTGAGGTTTTTAAGCAGAAAATATTTCACACTGTACCACTTAAATAGGCAAGGACAGGAAATCAAAGAATGTGACTACCCCCACACCTGTAATTACTAGCAAATAACAAAATTCAGCAAACACTGACTAACTTCCAGTTCAGTTAATATTCCTTCCACACAGTTAAAATCAATTTAAATACTGTATTTTTTGAAAAAAAAGAGCAGATAAAGGTACTTAAATTCTCTTATACGTCCAGTTGAATACAGCAAGTTCTTAGCCGGCCAAAGCTGAGGTTTTTAAGCAGAAAATATTTCACACTGTACCACTTAAATAGGCAAGGACAGGAAATCAAAGAATGTGACTACCCCCACACCTGTAATTACTAGCAAATAACAAAATTCAGCAAACACTGACTAACTTCCAGTTCAGTTAATATTCCTTCCACACAGTTAAAATCAATTTAAATACTGTATTTTTTGAAAAAAAGAGCAGGTAAAGGTACTTAAATTCTCTTATACGTCCAGTTGAATACAGCAAGTTCTTAGCCGACCAAAGCTGAGGTTTTAAGCAGAAAATATTTCACACTGTACCACTTAAATAGGCAAGGACAGGAAATCAAAGAATGTGACTACCCCCACACCTGTAATTACTAGCAAATAACAAAATTCAGCAATCAGTGACTAACTTCCAGTACAGTTAATATTCCTTCCACACAGTTAAAATCAATTTAAATACTGTATTTTTTGAAAAAAAAGAGCAGATAAAGGTACTTAAATTCTCTTATACGTCCAGTTGAATACAGCAAGTTCTTAGCCGGCCAAAGCTGAGGTTTTAAGCAGAAAATATTTCACACTGTACCACTTAAATAGGCAAGGACAGGAAATCAAAGAATGTGACTACCCCCACACCTGTAATTACTAGCAAATAACAAAATTCAGCAAACACTGACTAACTTCCAGTTCAGTTAATATTCCTTCCACACAGTTAAAATCAATTTAAATACTGTATTTTTTGAAAAAAAAGAGCAGATAAAGGTACTTAAATTCTCTTATACGTCCAGTTGAATACAGCAAGTTCTTAGCCGGCCAAAGCTGAGGTTTTTAAGCAGAAAATATTTCACACTGTACCACTTAAATAGGCAAGGACAGGAAATCAAAGAATGTGACTACCCCCACACCTGTAATTACTAGCAAATAACAAAATTCAGCAAACACTGACTAACTTCCAGTTCAGTTAATATTCCTTCCACACAGTTAAAATCAATTTAAATACTGTATTTTTTGAAAAAAAAGAGCAGATAAAGGTACTTAAATTCTCTTATACGTCCAGTTGAATACAGCAAGTTCTTAGCCGGCCAAAGCTCAGGTTTTTAAGCAGAAAATATTTCACACTGTACCACTTAAATAGGCAAGGACAGGAAATCAAAGAATGTGACTACCCCCACACCTGTAATTACTAGCGAATAACAAAATTCAGCAAACACTGACTAACTTCCAGTTCGGTTAATATTCCTTCCACACAGTTAAAATCAATTTAAATACTGTATTTTTGAAAAAAAAAGAGCAGATAAAGGTACTTAAATTCTCTTATACGTCCAGTTGAATACAGCAAGTTCTTAGCCGGCCAAAGCTGAGGTTTTTAAGCAGAAAATATTTCACACTGTACCACTTAAATAGGCAAGGACAGGAAATCAAAGAATGTGACTACCCCCCACACCTGTAATTACTAGCAAATAACAAAATTCAGCAAACACTGACTAACTTCCAGTTCAGTTAATATTCCTTCCACACAGTTAAAATCAATTTAAATACTGTATTTTTTGGGGGAAAAAAAGAGCAGATAAAGGTACTTAAATTCTCTTATACGTCCAGTTGAATACAGCAAGTTCTTAGCCGGCCAAAGCTGAGGTTTTAAGCAGAAAATATTTCACACTGTACCACTTAAATAGGCAAGGACAGGAAATCAAAGAATGTGACTACCCCCACACCTGTAATTACTAGCAAATAACAAAATTCAGCAAACACTGACTAACTTCCAGTTCAGTTAATATTCCTTCCACACAGTTAAAATCAATTTAAATACTGTATTTTTTTGAAAAAAAAAGAGCAGATAAAGGTACTTAAATTCTCTTATATGTCCAGTTGAATACAGCAAGTTCTTAGCCGGCCAAAGCTGAGGTTTTTAAGCAGAAAATATTTCACACTGTACCACTTAAATAGGCAAGGACAGGAAATCAAAGAATGTGACTACCCCCACACCTGTAATTACTAGCAAATAACAAAATTCAGCAAACACTGACTAACTTCCAGTTCAGTTAATATTCCTTCCACACAGTTAAAATCAATTTAAATACTGTATTTTTTGAAAAAAAAGAGCAGATAAAGGTACTTAAATTCTCTTATACGTCCAGTTGAATACAGCAAGTTCTTAGCCGGCCAAAGCTGAGGTTTTTAAGCAGAAAATATTTCACACTGTACCACTTAAATAGGCAAGGACAGGAAATCAAAGAATGTGACTACCCCCACACCTGTAATTACTAGCAAATAACAAAATTCAGCAAACACTGACTAACTTCCAGTTCAGTTAATATTCCTTCCACACAGTTAAAATCAATTTAAATACTGTATTTTTTGAAAAAAAAAGAGCAGATAAAGGTACTTAAATTCTCTTATACGTCCAGTTGAATACAGCAAGTTCTTAGCCGGCCAAAGCTGAGGTTTTTAAGCAGAAAATATTTCACACTGTACCACTTAAATAGGCAAGGACAGGAAATCAAAGAATGTGACTACCCCACACCTGTAATTACTAGCAAATAACAAAATTCAGCAAACACTGACTAACTTCCAGTTCAGTTAATATTCCTTCCACACAGTTAAAATCAATTTAAATACTGTATTTTTTGAAAAAAAAAGAGCAGATAAAGGTACTTAAATTCTCTTATACGTCCAGTTGAATACAGCAAGTTCTTAGCCGGCCAAAGCTGAGGTTTTAAGCAGAAAATATTTCACACTGTACCACTTAAATAGGCAAGGACAGGAAATCAAAGAATGTGACTACCCCCACACCTGTAATTACTAGCAAATAACAAAATTCAGCAAACACTGACTAACTTCCAGTTCAGTTAATATTCCTTCCACACAGTTAAAATCAATTTAAATACTGTATTTTTTGAAAAAAAAGAGCAGATAAAGGTACTTAAATTCTCTTATACGTCCAGTTGAATACAGCAAGTTCTTAGCCGGCCAAAGCTGAGGTTTTAAGCAGAAAATATTTCACACTGTACCACTTAAATAGGCAAGGACAGGAAATCAAAGAATGTGACTACCCCCACACCTGTAATTACTAGCAAATAACAAAATTCAGCAAACACTGACTAACTTCCAGTTCAGTTAATATTCCTTCCACACAGTTAAAATCAATTTAAATACTGTATTTTTTGAAAAAAAGAGCAGATAAAGGTACTTAAATTCTCTTATACATCCAGTTGAATACAGCAAGTTCTTAGCCGGCCAAATCTGAGGTTTTAAGCAGAAAATATTTCACACTGTACCACTTAAATAGGCAAGGACAGGAAATCAAAGAATGTGACTACCCCCACACCTGTAATTACTAGCAAATAACAAAATTCAGCAAACACTGACTAACTTCCAGTTCAGTTAATATTCCTTCCACACAGTTAAAATCAATTTAAATACTGTATTTTTTGAAAAAAAAGAGCAGATAAAGGTACTTAAATTCTCTTATACGTCCAGTTGAATACAGCAAGTTCTTAGCCGGCCAAAGCTGAGGTTTTAAGCAGAAAATATTTCACACTGTACCACTTAAATAGGCAAGGACAGGAAATCAAAGAATGTGACTACCCCCACACCTGTAATTACTAGCAAATAACAAAATTCAGCAAACACTGACTAACTTCCAGTTCAGTTAATATTCCTTCCACACAGTTAAAATCAATTTAAATACTGTATTTTTGGAAAAAAAAGCAGATAAAGGTACTTAAATTCTCTTATACGTCCAGTTGAATACAGCAAGTTCTTAGCCGGCCAAAGCTGAGGTTTTTAAGCAGAAAATATTTCACACTGTACCACTTAAATAGGCAAGGACAGGAAATCAAAGAATGTGACTACCCCACACCTGTAATTACTAGCAAATAACAAAATTCAGCAAACACTGACTAACTTCCAGTTCAGTTAATATTCCTTCCACACAGTTAAAATCAATTTAAATACTGTATTTTTTGAAAAAAAAGAGCAGATAAAGGTACTTAAATTCTCTTATACGTCCAGTTGAATACAGCAAGTTCTTAGCCGGCCAAAGCTGAGGTTTTTAAGCAGAAAATATTTCACACTGTACCACTTAAATAGGCAAGGACAGGAAATCAAAGAATGTGACTACCCCACACCTGTAATTACTAGCAAATAACAAAATTCAGCAAACACTGACTAACTTCCAGTTCAGTTAATATTCCTTCCACACAGTTAAAATCAATTTAAATACTGTATTTTTTTGGGAAAAAAAAGAGCAGATAAAGGTACTTAAATTCTCTTATACGTCCAGTTGAATACAGCAAGTTCTTAGCCGGCCAAAGCTGAGGTTTTTAAGCAGAAAATATTTCACACTGTACCACTTAAATAGGCAAGGACAGGAAATCAAAGAATGTGACTACCCCACACCTGTAATTACTAGCAAATAACAAAATTCAGCAAACACTGACTAACTTCCAGTTCGGTTAATATTCCTTCCACACAGTTAAAATCAATTTAAATACTGTATTTTTGAAAAAAAAGAGCAGATAAAGGTACTTAAATTCTCTTATACGTCCAGTTGAATACAGCAAGTTCTTAGCCGGCCAAAGCTGAGGTTTTTAAGCAGAAAATATTTCACACTGTACCACTTAAATAGGCAAGGACAGGAAATCAAAGAATGTGACTACCCCACACCTGTAATTACTAGCAAATAACAAAATTCAGCAAACACTGACTAACTTCCAGTTCAGTTAATATTCCTTCCACACAGTTAAAATCAATTTAAATACTGTATTTTTTTGAAAAAAAGAGCAGATAAAGGTACTTAAATTCTCTTATACGTCCAGTTGAATACAGCAAGTTCTTAGCCGGCCAAAGCTGAGGTTTTTAAGCAGAAAATATTTCACACTGTACCACTTAAATAGGCAAGGACAGGAAATCAAAGAATGTGACTACCCCCACACCTGTAATTACTAGCAAATAACAAAATTCAGCAAACACTGACTAACTTCCAGTTCAGTTAATATTCCTTCCACACAGTTAAAATCAATTTAAATACTGTATTTTTTTGAAAAACAAAGAGCAGATAAAGGTACTTAAATTCTCTTATACGTCCAGTTGAATACAGCAAGTTCTTAGCCGGCCAAAGCTGAGGGTTTAAGCAGAAAATATTTCACACTGTACCACTTAAATAGGCAAGGACAGGAAATCAAAGAATGTGACTACCCCCACACCTGTAATTACTAGCAAATAACAAAATTCAGCAAACACTGACTAACTTCCAGTTCAGTTAATATTCCTTCCACACAGTTAAAATCAATTTAAATACTGTATTTTTTGGGGAAAAAAAGAGCAGATAAAGGTACTTAAATTCTCTTATACGTCCAGTTGAATACAGCAAGTTCTTAGCCGGCCAAAGCTGAGGTTTTAAGCAGAAAATATTTCACACTGTACCACTTAAATAGGCAAGGACAGGAAATCAAAGAATGTGACTACCCCCACACCTGTAATTACTAGCAAATAACAAAATTCAGCAAACACTGACTAACTTCCAGTTCAGTTAATATTCCTTCCACACAGTTAAAATCAATTTAAATACTGTATTTTTTGAAAAAAAAGAGCAGATAAAGGTACTTAAATTCTCTTATACGTCCAGTTGAATACAGCAAGTTCTTAGCCGGCCAAAGCTGAGGTTTTAAGCAGAAAATATTTCACACTGTACCACTTAAATAGGCAAGGACAGGAAATCAAAGAATGTGACTACCCCCACACCTGTAATTACTAGCAAATAACAAAATTCAGCAAACACTGACTAACTTCCAGTTCAGTTAATATTCCTTCCACACAGTTAAAATCAATTTAAATACTGTATTTTTTGAAAAAAAAGAGCAGATAAAGGTACTTAAATTCTCTTATACGTCCAGTTGAATACAGCAAGTTCTTAGCCGGCCAAAGCTGAGGTTTTAAGCAGAAAATATTTCACACTGTACCACTTAAATAGGCAAGGACAGGAAATCAAAGAATGTGACTACCCCCACACCTGTAATTACTAGCAAATAACAAAATTCAGCAAACACTGACTAACTTCCAGTTCAGTTAATATTCCTTCCACACAGTTAAAATCAATTTAAATACTGTATTTTTTGAAAAAAAAGAGCAGATAAAGGTACTTAAATTCTCTTATACGTCCAGTTGAATACAGCAAGTTCTTAGCCGGCCAAAGCTGAGGTTTTAAGCAGAAAATATTTCACACTGTACCACTTAAATAGGCAAGGACAGGAAATCAAAGAATGTGACTACCCCCACACCTGTAATTACTAGCAAATAACAAAATTCAGCAAACACTGACTAACTTCCAGTTCAGTTAATATTCCTTCCACACAGTTAAAATCAATTTAAATACTGTATTTTTGAAAAAAAGAGCAGATAAAGGTACTTAAATTCTCTTATACGTCCAGTTGAATACAGCAAGTTCTTAGCGGGCCAAAGCTGAGGTTTTTAAGCAGAAAATATTTCACACTGTACCACTTAAATAGGCAAGGACAGGAAATCAAAGAATGTGACTACCCCCACACCTGTAATTACTAGCAAATAACAAAATTCAGCAAACACTGACTAACTTCCAGTTCAGTTAATATTCCTTCCACACAGTTAAAATCAATTTAAATACTGTATTTTTTGAAAAAAAAGCAGATAAAGGTACTTAAATTCTCTTATACGTCCAGTTGAATACAGCAAGTTCTTAGCCGGCCAAAACTGAGGTTTTAAGCAGAAAATATTTCACACTGTACCACTTAAATAGGCAAGGACAGGAAATCAAAGAATGTGACTACCCCACACCTGTAATTACTAGCAAATAACAAAATTCAGCAAACACTGACTAACTTCCAGTTCAGTTAATATTCCTTCCACACAGTTAAAATCAATTTAAATACTGTATTTTTTGAAAAAAAAGAGCAGATAAAGGTACTTAAATTCTCTTATACGTCCAGTTGAATACAGCAAGTTCTTAGCCGGCCAAAGCTGAGGTTTTTAAGCAGAAAATATTTCACACTGTACCACTTAAATAGGCAAGGACAGGAAATCAAAGAATGTGACTACCCCCACACCTGTAATTACTAGCAAATAACAAAATTCAGCAAACACTGACTAACTTCCAGTTCAGTTAATATTCCTTCCACACAGTTAAAATCAATTTAAATACTGTATTTTTTGAAAAAAAGAGCAGATAAAGGTACTTAAATTCTCTTATACGTCCAGTTGAATACAGCAAGTTCTTAGCCGGCCAAAGCTGAGGTTTTTAAGCAGAAAATATTTCACACTGTACCACTTAAATAGGCAAGGACAGGAAATCAAAGAATGTGACTACCCCCACACCTGTAATTACTAGCAAATAACAAAATTCAGCAAACACTGACTAACTTCCAGTTCAGTTAATATTCCTTCCACACAGTTAAAATCAATTTAAATACTGTATTTTTTGGAAAAAAGAGCAGATAAAGGTACTTAAATTCTCTTATACGTCCAGTTGAATACAGCAAGTTCTTAGCCGGCCAAAGCTGAGGTTTTTAAGCAGAAAATATTTCACACTGTACCACTTAAATAGGCAAGGACAGGAAATCAAAGAATGTGACTACCCCCACACCTGTAATTACTAGCAAATAACAAAATTCAGCAAACACTGACTAACTTCCAGTTCAGTTAATATTCCTTCCACACAGTTAAAATCAATTTAAATACTGTATTTTTTGAAAAAAAAGAGCAGATAAAGGTACTTAAATTCTCTTATACGTCCAGTTGAATACAGCAAGTTCTTAGCCGGCCAAAGCTGAGGTTTTAAGCAGAAAATATTTCACACTGTTCCACTTAAATAGGCAAGGACAGTAAATCAAAGAATGTGACTACCCCACACCTGTAATTACTAGCAAATAACAAAATTCAGCAAACACTGACTAACTTCCAGTTCAGTTAATATTCCTTCCACACAGTTAAAATCAATTTAAATACTGTATTTTTTGAAAAAAAAGAGCAGATAAAGGTACTTAAATTCTCTTATACGTCCAGTTGAATACAGCAAGTTCTTAGCCGGCCAAAGCTGAGGTTTTTAAGCAGAAAATATTTCACACTGTACCACTTAAATAGGCAAGGACAGGAAATCAAAGAATGTGACTACCCCCACACCTGTAATTACTAGCAAATAACAAAATTCAGCAAACACTGACTAACTTCCAGTTCAGTTAATATTCCTTCCACACAGTTAAAATCAATTTAAATACTGTATTTTTTGAAAAAAAAGAGCAGATAAAGGTACTTAAATTCTCTTATACGTCCAGTTGAATACAGCAAGTTCTTAGCCGGCCAAAGCTGAGGTTTTAAGCAGAAAATATTTCACACTGTACCACTTAAATAGGCAAGGACAGGAAATCAAAGAATGTGACTACCCCCACACCTGTAATTACTAGCGAATAACAAAATTCAGCAAACACTGACTAACTTCCAGTTCGGTTAATATTCCTTCCACACAGTTAAAATCAATTTAAATACTGTATTTTTGAAAAAAAAAGAGCAGATAAAGGTACTTAAATTCTCTTATACGTCCAGTTGAATACAGCAAGTTCTTAGCCGGCCAAAGCTGAGGTTTTTAAGCAGAAAATATTTCACACTGTACCACTTAAATAGGCAAGGACAGGAAATCAAAGAATGTGACTACCCCCACACCTGTAATTACTAGCAAATAACAAAATTCAGCAAACACTGACTAACTTCCAGTTCAGTTAATATTCCTTCCACACAGTTAAAATCAATTTAAATACTGTATTTTTGAAAAAAAGAGCACATAAAGGTACTTAAATTCTCTTATTCGTCCAGTTAAATACAGCAAGTCCTTAGTCGGCCAAAGCTGAGGTTTTAAGCAGAAAATATTTCACACTGTACCACTTAAATAGGCAAGGACAGGAAATCAAAGAATGTGACTACCCCCACACCTGTAATTACTAGCAAATAACAAAATTCAGCAAACACTGACTAACTTCCAGTTCAGTTAATATTCCTTCCACACAGTTAAAATCAATTTAAATACTGTATTTTTTTGAAAAACAAAGAGCAGATAAAGGTACTTAAATTCTCTTATACGTCCAGTTGAATACAGCAAGTTCTTAGCCGGCCAAAGCTGAGGTTTTTAAACAGAAAATATTTCACACTGTACCACTTAAATAGGCAAGGACAGGAAATCAAAGAATGTGACTACCCCCACACCTGTAATTACTAGCAAATAACAAAATTCAGCAAACACTGACTA